>NC_069506.1:115641654-115941654 GCF_027579735.1 Bombina bombina
AGATTGAACCTATCTTCCACTGTATTATTTTTTAAGCTATTTAGCTCTACAATCTGTGATTTTGGAGTTCTTGACGATTCCTGGTTTAGTCATGTAGCATGCATAATGTAGCAGTAGAAATAGTTCTTTATACGTAGGTCTGCAGTGGATGAGTACTGAAATGTGAACTTTGCTGTATTCTCTGAAACTGGCTTATTTTTATTTGAAGCAAAAATCAGACAATAGTGATGCAAATGCACCTCTATATAAGGGGGAACCTTGCATTCAATCTTTAGTGTGCTACGGTGACAGCATTAAGAACGATTGGGTGGAAGATCAGAAGAAGATCTCCCTAGAGGACCAAGGAGCGCTGCCATGGGACCAAGGGGCGCAGCCAGAGGACCCTGCCTGAGGACTGCCGCCAGCATGGTCCTGCTGCTGCCCCCTCAAAGAAACCAGATTCAAGATGATGAGTCTAAACTTTGGGGTTTAGTCTTAGGTATTTATTTTTTGGGGGTGTAAGTTAGATAAAAATTTTTTGCAAAAGAGCTATAATCACTTAAACCAGGGCACTGCTTGACAAATGCACTTTTCAGAGAGATATTTAGATTAGGTTTTTTAAAAATAGGTTTAAGAGTTAAGTGTAGGGGTTATTGGAATGTGAGTAATGGTCGTATAGAGGTTATTGTGGTTTAGGGGTTAGTAGTGTAGCAGGGTAGGTTGCGAGGGGGGTGGTAGATTAGGGGTAAATAGTGTAGTGGGGTAGTTTGCAATGGGGGATGTGGTGAATTAGGGGTAAATAGTGTAGCGGGGTCATTTGCGATAGGGGTTATGGCAGTTAAGAGTTTGATAGTGTAGGGGGTGGATAGTGTAGGTTAGAACAACTTTATTTACATTATTTTTTTTTGGTGATGAAAAATACAAAGGAGACAGCGCAATCCTCGATTCAAGGTAGTATTTATTCAAGTTGGATATGTATCACGCTAGTAGTATCATACTCGCTAGACAGTTAAAAACATAAAGCCCATAGATAATCATAGATCTGAATGGAATACAAGGTGAATGTATGAGTTATGTCTCTGATAGGCACGGCAATATGGCTCCGTTTCAAAATCCCCGCCAGCAACAATTGCGGTGTAGTTGACGTCACACCAACATCTTCCTATGGATTCTCAGTAAGGACAAAAACAGACTCAACATGTTTCGGTTGTAGAACGCCCCGGCTTTCTCAAGAGTGAATAAACTTTCTTAGAGAGAGTCCAAATAAATAGCAACAGGATAATTGGTATTGGTTGACCAATATGTTTACATATACTAATTAAAGAAAACAGATTTGCTAAGTAAAAGATACATACTATGATTAGTTATGCAATTCATCAATAATAAAATAGATCATAAATACAAATTCATTTAACACAAACACAGATGTATATCAATAAAAACTACAAAGATTAATACATAAAAACACTATTGATCATTATTAAAACATCATAAACAAATAATTCATAATGTACCACTTAATATATATTAGGCATAAGTCTAAACCTAAAATGGCTATCATAATAATATGTGCCTGGAAAGTCCTTTCGGGGAACCTAACAATACATAGAAAAACATATAATTAATACAAATGTGCAAAATTATGTAAAAGTGTCATATTCATACAAAACAACTAATTTGAAACATTTCAAAAAATAAAAATGAAAATCTAAATAAGAATGAAAATCTAAATAAGAAAAAAAAAATTAAAATAAAAATAAAAAATCGATTTAAAAGGTCTATTCAAAAACAATTTGTGCAACTTTTTTCACAGGACAATCGCTTTACGCAAGACTTCAAGTCGTTCAAGCGTAAATTGTTATTGCGTTTGAATGATCGCCTTTTTTTTATAAAGCTGTTGTGCTTTTAAATTAACAGGAGGTACAATCAGATTGAGCTCGCATTCTATTGGCTGTTCCGATCAGCCAATAGAATGCGAACTCAATCTGATTGGCTGATCGGATCAGCCAATCGGATTGAACTTGATTCTGATTGGCTGATTCCATCAGCCAATCAGAATTTTCCTACCTTAATTCCGATTGGCTGATAGAATCCTATCAGCCAATCTGAATTCGAGGGACACCATCTTGGATGACGTCCCTTAAAGGAACCGTCATTCTTCAGTTGGACGTCGGAGGAAGAAGATTGATCCGCGCTGGAGGTCTTCACGATGGAGCCGTTCCTCATCGGACGAAGATAGAAGATGACGCTTGGATCAAGATGGTTGCCGGTCTGGATCGCCTCTTCTTCCCGGATAGGATGAAGACTTTGGAGCCTCTTCTGGACCTCTTCAGCCGCAGGATTATGGATCGCCAGCCCCCGCTTGGGTTGGATGAAGATTTTGGAGCCAGGACCGATCGGTATGATACCCGGCGAGGTGAAGATAAGGTAGGAAGATCTTCAGGGGCTTGGGTTAGATTAGGGGTATGTGGGTGGTAGGTTGTAATGTTGGGGGGGGGGTATTGTATGTGTTTTTTTTTACAGGCAAAAGAGCTGAATTCTTTGGGGCATGCCTCGCAAAGGGCCCTTTTCAGGGCTGGTAAGGTAAAAGAGCTTTGAACTTTTTTAATTTAGAATAGGGTAGGGCATTTTTTTATTTTGGGGGTCTTTGTTATTTTATTAGGGGGCTTAGAGTAGGTGCAATTAGTTTAAAATTGTTGTAATATTTTTCTAATGTTTGTAAATATTTTATTATTTTTTGTAACTTAGTTCTTTTTTATTTTTTGTACTTTAGTTAGTTTATTTAATTGTAGTTATTTGTAGGTATTGTATTTAATTAATGTATTGATAGTGTAGTGTTAGGTTTAATTGTAGATAATTGTAAGTAGTTTATTTAATTTATTTATTGATAGTGTAGTGTTAGGTTTAATTGTAACTTAGGTTAGGATTTATTTTACAGGTAATTTTGTAAATATTTTAACTATTTTAGCTATTAAATAGTTCTTAACTATTTAATAGCTATTGTACCTGGTTAAAATAAATACAAAGTTACCTGTAAAATAAATATTAATCCTAAAATAGCTATAATATAATTATAATTTATATTGTAGCTATATTTATTTTACAGGTAAGTATTTAGCTTTAAATAGGAATAATTTATTTAATAAGAGTTAATTTATTTTGTTAGATTTAAATTATATTTAATTTAGGGGGTGTTAGGGTTAAAGTTAGACTTAGCTTTAGGGGTTAATAAATTTATTAGAGTAGCGGTGAGCTCCTGTCGGCAGATTAGGGGTTAATACTTGAAGTTAGGTGTCGGCAATTTATTATACTATTTATTATAGGGTTATTGAGGCAGGAGTGAGGCGGATTAGGGGTTAATACATTTATTATAGTAGCGCTCAGGTCCGGTCGGCAGATTAGGGGTTAATAAATGTAGTTAGGTGGAGGCGACGTTGGGGGCGGCAGATTAGGGGTCAATTAATATAATATAGGGGTCGGCGATGTTAGGGCAGCAGATTAGGGGTACATAGGGATAATGTAGGTGGTGGGGGTGTACGGAGCGGCAGATTAGGGGTTAAAAATAATATGCAGGGTCAGCGATAGCGGGGGCGGCAGATTAGGGGTTAATAAGTGTAAGATTAGGGGTGTTTAGACTCGGGGTACATGTTAGGGTGTTAGGTGCAGACGTAGGAAGTGTTTCCCCATAGAAAACAATGGGGCTGCGTTAGGAGCTGAACGCGGCTTTTTTGCAGGTGTTAGGTTTTTTTTCAGCTCAAACAGCCCCATTGTTTTCTATAGGTGAATCGTGCACGAGCACGTTTTTGAAGCTGGCCGCGTCCGTAAGCACCGCTGGTATCGAGAGTTGAAGTTGCGGTAAATATGCTATACGCTCCTTTTTTGGAGCCTAACGCAGCCATTCTGTGAACTCTAAATACCAGCGGTATTTAAAAGGTGCGGCCAGAAAAAAGCATGCGTAGCTAACGCACCCCTTTGGCCGCAGAACTCTAAATCTAGGCAATAGCATTTTCAAGGACAATAAAGTCAGAATAAAACTTTTATGATTCAGATTGGCCATTGAAGTTTAAACAACTTTCTAATCTCCTTCTGTTATCTAATTTGCTTGTTTTATTTGTACCATTTATTAAAAATCATAACTAGGTAGGTTCAGGAGACCAGCAACGTACTGCTGGGACTTAGCTGCTGAATGAGGGCTGCACATATATGCCTCCTGTCATTGGCTCACCCGATCTGTTCAGCTAGATCTCAGTAGGGCATTGCTGGTCCTTCAACAAAGCATACCAAGGGAACAAAGCAAATGTGACAATAGTAACAAATTGCAAAGTTGTTTGGCATGTTTTTAACAATGTTAGGCCATGTGTTCCTTTAAATTATTTGTCAAGATTCATAGATGCTTTTGAGGTTGCCAAAGGGTCTTATTGGAAAGTCCAAATCATGTTCAAAATTAATTCAGCATCACTTGACTAGTGATGTCGCGAACCTAAAAATTTCGTTTCGCAAACGGCAGACTCGAACTTCCGCAACTGTTCACGAACGGGCGAACTTTAAAACCAACAGGGACTTTTTCTGGCCACAATAGTGATGGAAAAGTTGTTTCAAGGGGACTAACACCTGGACTGTGGCATGCCGGAGGGGGATCCATGCAAAACTCCCATGGAAAATTACATAGTTGATGCAGAGTCTGGTTTTAAGCCATAAAGGGCATAAATCACCTAACATTCCTAAATTGTTTGGAATAACGTGTAAGGGTTACGCCCGCTTCACAGTGACAGACCAAACTCCCCATTTAAAGGGACAGTCTACACCAGAATTTTTATTGTTTTAAAAGATAGATAATGCCTTTATTACCCATTTCCCAGTTTTGCATAACTAACACATTTATAATAATATACTTTTAACCTCTGTGATTATCTTGTATCTAAGCCTCTGCAAACTGCCCCTTTTTTTCAGTTCTTTTGATAGACTTGCAGTCTAGCCAATCAGTGCCTGCTCCCAGATAACTTCTCGTGCACAAGCACAGTGTTATCTATATGAAATACGTGAACTAACACCCTCTAGTGGTGAAAAACTGTTAAAATGCAATCTGAAAGAGGTGGGCTTCAAGGTCTAAGAAATTAGGTTAAGCTTTCAACTAAGAATACCAAGAGAACAAAGCAAAAATGGTGATAAAAGTAAATTTGGAAATTGTTTAAAATGACATGTTCTATCTGAATCCTGAAAGTTTATTTTGGCCTAGACTGTCCCTTTAACGCACCGCAAACAACCGCAAACAGTCCATTTGCACAACCGCAAACTCCCCATTTGCACAAGGTTGGATACCAAGCTAGCCATGTCCCGTTCCTTGTCCTCACTGATGTCATTGAAGGTCTCTTCCTCCACCCAGCCACGTACAACACCAAGGGTCCCCGAAAGGTGACAACAAGCCCCCTGGGACGCCTGCTGTGTTTGGTCTTCCACCTCCTCAAAGCCACCTTCCTCCTCTGACTCCTCTTCTTCAGACTCCTCTCTCTGCATTGCATCTCTCTGCGTTATTATAAGGTGTGTTAAGTAGTACTATTCCTATCAGTTTAATCCCTGTGGTGTCCCCTATCAGGGGACGTGTATATGGCATGGATTTTAGGAACCGGGAAATGGAAAAAGATGCTTGGTCGGTCCTCCTACTTCAAATTTTAGGCACTGTGCGTGCAATCTACTGTGCCACCAGATATGAGTGGTGTGTTAAGTATTACTATTCTTATCAGTTTAATCCCTGTGGAGTCCCCTATCAGGGGACATGTATATGGCATGGATTTTAGGAACCGGGAGATGGAAAAAGATGCTTGGTCGTTCCGGCCACGAGATAGATAGATTTGATAGATACATAGATTAGATAGATAGATCAATAGATGCAATAGATACATTTGATAGATTTGATAGATAGATTTGATAGATGAATAGATAGATTTGATAGATAGATAATTTCCCAGACAGAGAATTACAAGACGTGCGGTCTGAGACCCATGGTAAGGTTCCCAGAGGCAGTTGCGGCGGTAGAGGACGTGTATATGGCATGGATTTTAGGAACCGGGAGATGGAAAAAGATGCTTGGTCGGTCCTCCTCCTGAGTGGTGGCACTAGTTGGCAAGTGGGCCTGGCACACATGCTGGCAGGCAGGCAACTGCAATTACATTACACTAGCAGACTGATGTTTCACAGTCAAAAAAGATTTTTTTAAAATAATTTACACTACTGTTACAACAGATATGAGTGGTGGCACTAGTTGGCAAGTGGGCCTGGCACACACGCTGGCAGGCAGGCAGGCAATTGCAATTAGATTACACTAGCAGACTGATGTTTCACAGTCAAAAAAGTTTTTTTTAAAAAAATTTACACTACTTTTACAACAGATATGAGTGGTGGCACTAGTTGGCAAGTGGGCCTGGCACACACGCTGGCAGGTAGGAAACTGCAATTAGATTACACTAGCAGACTGATGTTTCACAGTCAAAAAAGTTGTTGTTTTTAAATTTACACAACTGTTACAACAGATATGAGTGGTGGCACTAGTTGGCAAGTGGGCCTGGCACACACGCTGGCAGGCAGGCAATTGCAATTAGATTACACTAGCAGACTGATGTTTCACAGTCAAAAAGGTTTTTTTTAAAAAAAAAATTACACTACTGTTACAACAGATATGAGTGGGTGGCACTAGTTGGCAAGTGGGCCTGGCACACACGCTGGCAGGCAGGCAGGCAATTGCAATTAGATTACACTAGCAGACTGATGTTTCACAGTCAAAAAAGTTTTTTTAAAAAAAAAATTTACACTACTGTTACAACAGATATGAGTGGTGGCACTAGTTGGCAAGTGGGGCCTGGCACACACGCTGGCAGTAGGAAACTGCAATTAGATTACACTAGCAGACTGATGTTTCACAGTCAAAAAAGTTGTTGTTTTTAAATTTACACTACTGTTACAACAGATATGAGTGGTGGCACTAGTTGGCAAGTGGGCCTGGCACACACGCTGGCAGGCAGGCAACTGCAATTACATTAAACTAGCAGACTGATGTTTCACAGTCCAAAAAGTTTTTTTTAAAAAAATTTACACTACTGTTACAACAGATATGAGTGGTGGCACTTAGCAAGTGGGCTTGGCACACACGCTGGCAGGCAGGCAACTGCAATTAGATTACACTAGCAAACTGATGTTTCACAGTCAAAAAAGTTTTTTTAAAAAAAATTTACACTACTGTTACAACAGATATGAGTGGTGGCACTTAGCAAGTGGGCTTGGCACACACGCTGGCAGGCAACTGCAATTAGATTACACTAGCAAACTGATGTTTCACAGTCAAAAATGTTTTTTTTTTATAAAATTACACTACTGTTACAACAGATATGAGTGGTGGCACTAGTTGGCAAGTGGGCCTGGCACACACGCTGGCAGGCAGGCAACTGCTATTAGATTACACTAGCAGACTGATGTTTCACAGTCAAAAAAGTTTTTTTTTTTAAATTTACACTACTGTTACAACAGATATGAGTGGTGGCACTGCAGGCAGGCAACTGCAATTAGATTACACTAGCAGACTGATGTTTCACAGTCAAAATTACACAGGCAAAAAAAATAGACTGACGTTCTAGCCCTAAAAAGGGCTTTTTGGAGTGCTGTTCTTACAGCAGAGATCAGATGAGTCTTTCAGGACTGTAGTGGACACTGAATACACTAGCCTAGCTATCAATTTCCCTATAAAATCAGCAGCAGCTACACTATCCCTCCTCTCACTAAGAATGCAGGATCAGAATGAATCTAAAATGGCTGCTGTCCAGGAGCTGGAAGTGTCTAGGAGGGAGTGTCTGCTGCTGATTGGCTGAAATGTGTCTGCAGATTGTGAGATACAGGGGTCAAAGTTTACTCAATGATGACGAATAGGGGGGCGGATCGAACATCGCATATGTTCGCCCGCCGCGGCGAACGCGAACAAGCTATGTTCGCCGGGAACTATTCGCCAGCAAACTATTCGCAACATCACTACACTTAACCAATATTTTCTATTGTTTAGACAATGTGTGTTTCTGCTATTACCATCCATAGTTGCGTGAGGGGGACATAATACCCTACTCATCTAAGGCAAATCGCTAGTAACAAAGAAAAAACAATAATTTCAAATACAAGACTAAGGAAGCATGCTTGCAAAATGTCTGTAATTGTAAAATATGTACGTCTGTTTTGCTAAAGTAGTATTGCAGGAGCGAGAACCATCTCCGAACCCTCACAGGTGTGAAAACAAATGCTTGTCATGGGCATTGTGGGGCAATCTAGAGGCATCATCGGGTTTTCACCTAAACCAATTTAGGACTGAGAAGTAAACGGGTACGGTATATTATAGGGGCTGGAAATTTCCACTAGTCCTGGACAAAAAAGAAATATAAAAAAAAATGTGTATATATTTTTTATCTTTAATATGGAATGGACTACTAACTTTTTTTTCTAGGCTACTAACATTTTAGCCCTAACTAATAAAATCTATTTATATGCTGATCCATGTATTATAATGTATATTGACTCACAACTTGTAAATGAGATATGAGGTGGCTACAAATTTTTATGATTTCTGCATTTTTTGACTTGCACAGTTTTCTCTATGAGATATTTTGCTTCACAAGGCTATTTTCATTAAAGGGACAGTCAAGTCCCAAAAACACTTTCATGATTTAAATAGGGCATGCAATTTTAAACAACTTCCCAATTTACTTTTATCACCAATTTTGCTTTGTTCTCTTGGTATTCTTAGTTGAAAGCTAAACCTAGGAGGTTCATATGCTAATTTCTTAGACTTGAAGACTGCCTCTAATCTGAATACATTTTGACCACTAGAGGGCATTATTTCACATGTTTCATATAGATAACATTGAGCTCATGCACGTAAAGTGACCTAGGACTGAGCACTGATTGGCTAAACTGCATGTCTGTCAAAAGAACTGAAATAAGGGGGCAGTCAGCAGAGGCTTACATACAAGATAATCACAGAGGTAAAAAGTGTATTATTATAACTCTGTTGGGTTATGCAAAACTGGGGAATGGGTAATAAAGGGATTATCTTCTTTTTAAACAACAAATATTCTGATGTTGACTGTCCCTTTAAATATAAAGACATGGACTGTTAACTATCTGCTGCCCTAAGAAATACCAAGGTATCATAGTTTTGTCAGTATTTATTTCTAGATGTACGTTTTTCTACTGTTGATTATTGTACGCTCAAGTTTACAGCATCATTTTCAATATTTCACATGATTCAGCTCTCTGAAGTGTACTTATTCTGTCAGATGTTACTAAATTGTTGTATTGAAAACACATTTAGTAGCAGGTTGTTTTGATCAATATCTTTTTTTTTTTTTTGCTGAAATATATTTATTATAAAAAATATTAAGAAGCTAATGTAACTATGTTTTTCTTCTGAAGCTATCATATTGAAAAAATTGGTGTCTGCAGTCAGAGTAAAAGAATGCCCTTAAAGGGAAATTAAAGTCAACATTACACTTTCATGGATAATGTTAGAAACTTTTCCATTTGTTTCTCTTATCAAATTAGCTTAATTAAAAAGATATACATAATAGGCTGCCTTGTGTTTATAAATCAAAAGATTCTGTATAAGCTTTTTAAAAAAGATAAAGAGATGGAAATAAAGAAAATAAAGATGAAAAATGCCTACTGGTTAAAAAAAACAGACAAAAAAAAAACCAACAAAAAAAAACCCGGTAAAGTTGGAATTTGTAAAATAAATAAATATAATTTCATATTGACCAATACAGGCATAAATAAAAAGTGGAGCTCAAGAACATAACTGACATTGTGAGTTAACATTGCTGAAGCGCAATTGATACACACTTCTAATCCAAAGTATTACAGGGAGTGCAGAATTATTAGTGCAAATGAGGTATTTTGAACTCACATCATCCTCTTTATGCATGTTTGTCTTACTCCAAGCTGTATAGGCTCGAAAGCCTACTACCAATTAAGCATATTAGGTGATGTGCATCTCTGTAATGAGAAGGGGTGTGGTCTAATGACATCAACACCCTATATCAGGTGTGCATAATTATTAGGCAACTTCCTTTCCTTTGGCAAATGGGTCAAAAGAAGGACTTGACAGGCTCAGAAAAGTTAAAAAATAGTGAGATATCTTGCAGAGGTGATGGCAGCACCTCTTAAAATTGCAAAGCTTCAGAAGCGTGATCATCGAACAATCAAGCGTTCATTAAAAAAAAATAGTCAACAGGGTCGCAAGAAGCGTGTGGAAAAAACCAAGGCGCAAAATAACTGCCCATGAACTGAGAAAAGTCAAGCGTGCAGCTGCCAATAGGCCACTTGCCACCCAGTTTGGCCATATTTCAGAGCTGCAACATCACTGGAGTGCCCAAAAGCACAAGGTGTGCAATACTCAGAGACATGGCCAAGAGTAGAGAAAGGCTGAAAGGACGACCACCACTGAACAAGACACACAAGATGAAACGTCAAGACTGGGTCAAGAAATATCTCAAGACTGATTTTCTAAGGTTTTGATGGACTGATGAAATGAGAGTGAGTCTTGATGGGCCAGATGATGGGCCCGTGGCTGGATTGGTAAAGGGCAGAGAGCTCCAGTCCGACTCAGACGCCAGCAAGGTGGAGGTGGAGTACTGGTTTGGGCTGGTATCATCAAAGATGAGCTTGTGGGGCCTTTTCGGGTTGAGGATGGAGTCAAGCTCAACTCCCAGTCCTACTGCCAGTTTTCTGGAAGACACCTTCTTCAAGCAGTGGTACAGGAAGAAGTCTGCATCCTCAAGAAAAACATGATTTTCATGCAGGACAATGCTCCATCACACGGCGTCCAAGTACTCCACAGCGTGGCTGGCAAGAAAGGGTATAAAAGAAGAAAAATCTAATGACATGGCCTCCTTGTTCACCTGATCTGAACCCCATTGAGAACCTGTGGTCCATCATCAAATGTGAGATTTACAAGGAGGGAAAACAGTACACCTCTCTGAACAGTGTCTGGGAGGCTGTGGTTGCTGCTGCACGCAATGTTGATGGTGAACAGATCAAAACACTGACAGAATCCATGGATGGCAGGCTTTTGAGTGTCCCTTGCAAAGAAAGGTGGCTATATTGGTCACTGATTTGTTTTTTGTTTTGTTTTTGAATGTCAGAAATGTATATTTGTGAATGTTGAGATGTTATATTGGTTTCACTGGTAAAAATAAATAATTGAAATGGGTATATATTTGTTTTTTGTTAAGTTTGCCTAATAATTATGCACAGTAATAGTCACCTGCACACACAGATATTCCCCCTAAAATAGCTATAACTAAAAACAAACTAAAAACTACTTCCAAAACTATTCAGCTTTGATATTAATGAGTTTTTTGGGTTCATTGAGAACATGGTTGTTGTTCAATAATAGAAATTAATCCTCAAAAATACAACTTGCCTAATAATTCTGCACTCCCTGTAATTATCACTTAAATAATAGTCTAGGGTACGGTAACATCTGCATGTCAAAGCTGAAGAGGTTATCTTCATTTTATTGTTCTTTTATTTGTAAAGGTTTTTGCATTTGTTAGAGTGGACTGTTTTAATAAAGTTTTTTTTTTTTATTATTTTGTTTGTTTTGTGAAGTATCTCGTTTTGGGGTTGTGATTCACTATTTATAGTTTTATTTTTTGCATAATGTTAGATTGGACTGATGTATAGACAGTGTTTTCTCTGTTTTGTATTAATTTGTTCTCTAATGTTTTTAAAGTATTTCTAGATATCCTTCACAGTGGAAAATGTTCTTTGCACTGAAGTAAACGGTATGGGATATATAGGGCTGGGAAATGTCTACTATTCCTGGACAAATAAGAAATATAAAAAAAAAATATTAATAGAAATGGACTACTAACTTTTTTTCTAGGCTACTACATTTTCCCCCTAACTAGTAAATTATATTTATATTTTCCTACCCCTGGAATGCTGCTTTATTTATTATAATGATTGACGTGCAACTTGTAACTTCTTGCAACTTTTATGCTATACTATTAATATAATGGTTTACTTAAAAAACACTACATTTTACAACTGTGTTTTGGATTGAGCTTGGTTATAACACAACTCCCCCATTTGTAAAACAAGAGCAATGAGTGAGCTGATAGTGCTCCCAGTGTTATCCATTAATCACTACTGTAGTATTTTTTCTTTTAATAACCAGATACCTGAGTACCACCTTTGACTGAAATAAATGCAACTGACTTTAATGCCCGGGGTATACTCTACACCAGTGCTTTCCAAACTGTGTGTCGGGACACACTAGTGTGTCGGCAGCAGTGTGTAGGTGTGTCCCTGCTTCAGCACAATTTTTTTTGGTTTCTGACTTTCCGCCCGCCTGCTACGCATATCACATGGTTGACATGTGATTGATACCTAGGGGGACACAGATCATCTTAACCTATTGGTGCAGCTCAATGGGAACTGAAACTATTCCCATTGGCGGCACATTGACTCTTGACTGCACATGTAGTCTAATTTAATTGGCTCGTGACTGCATGTATAGTCAGTGAGTGGAACAGCAGTGTGTATGCATGCGCGGGCAGTAGTCAATCGGACTCACGAGCTCTGAGGGCGGCAGCTTAAACGCTGAGCTGAAGTCAGTGGGGGTTTTTTAGCAGCTAGCTCCCAGTAGTGCATTGCTGCTCCTGCTCTTGATATATGGATAGGAAGCTTAAAAATGCCTTGATGATGAAATGCGAGTGTCTTTATCTAATATTCCACCAAATATTCAGAAACTGTGTTCATCCCATCAACCTCATACATCCCATTAAAATAGTAACTAGCTATTGGTGGTATTAAGCTTTTTTTAATTCATGCACATACCTACTGTTTACTTGTAAATACATTTCATTATTATATAATTTATGTAGGTGTCTGTATCTCTTAAAACAAGTTAGTTTAACCTCCTATTTGCTAGTACAACTAAATTACTGTGTCGCGAAATTATGTAGGTCTAAAAAGTGTGTCACAACATGAAAAGTTTGGAAAGCTCTGCTCTACACTCTGTTTTGATTTTTTTCTCATAAGATTACATTTTGCTTACTTCACATAGAGAAAACACTTGCCAGTGTCTTTGGGGTCTCTGGAGCAGTATCAGCTGCTGCAGTTTAAGTTTGCTTGAGAAATGACTCTTGCAACCTCACCTTTTGCTCCTTGTGCATTTGGAGCAGGGCTTGTCAGTCATTTCAGATGATGTCCAATTTGAGTGCTTGCTCCAAAAAACAACCCCAAAGCTGCTTTGGCAGCTTCATAAATAGAAGCTATATCCTAGCTATGTTTTCATTTTGATTGGTAAGTTATGGTTTATACCCTATCTATTTTGTTATTTTTTTATTTTATTTATATGGTTCTAGGATCATTTTGGAGTCCAGAATGTTTCATCATTTCAATAGCTGTTACGTTACACCTTCTTTACTATGTCCAGTTACATAGTACAATTGGCCCCTTCCTCTAAGCTGGCATTTTATAATAAGGCATCACCCTATTAGATATCACCATTATCACTCCAAAAATGTGCATAGCATCATAGACCTTACATACACAACATTTTTCTTTTGCATAAATGTCTTGTAGATTATTCATTTATATAGTCCATACAGTTTTATATATATATATATATATATATAAATAAATCCTCTATGTGTGTCTGCACTCACAATGCTGTAGGGTCATCAACCAGGGTGCAAAGTCAGTACAGTACACAATCTTGATCCAATAAGGGACTGGCACTCGCTGGATTTAGTTCAAAGAACCTTTTAAATCTTTATTGTGGCAACGTTTCAGGGTTCACAGAACCCCTTCCTCAGACCAGATGGTCTGAGGAAGGGGTCTGTGAACCCCGAAACGTTATATGAAAATTGGTGTATACTGCCCCTTTAACTTCACGCCATTACAACAGATCTAACATTTTAGAGAACAAGACAACTTGACAGATTTGTCGACCTCATTGAAGCTTAAATGTCAGTTGATGTTTGCAGACTGAAATAGAAAGCCTATGGCTATATTTACAATCTACTGAACTTATGGATCCTATATAATTTAATTTGTATAGTTGAGAGTTCAACAATATTGCTTAACACCTTTTGTTTAAAGTAAAAAAACTACAAAAGATATGGCACATCACTTGGAGGTGCTTGCTACCTTCAAACGTACACAAAAATGGTTAATGGTGACAGCAACAAAAAAACAAAACAAACCCCATATATTTTGAAGACAGAATACCAATTAAAAAAATACAATATTTTGACAAACAGTTTTTAATGGGTATATGTCCCCCTAATAAAGATATGAATTTTACATGAAGTGGGATGTGCTGCACTATTGCCTACATTTCTTATAATTGATAGTTCATCCAGCTGCATCAGAAAACCCTGAAAAGCTGATATAGCCAGTAATGGCAAACCCATTGCACGAGTGCTAAAGAGGTACTCCGGCTTTGATTTTTGCAATTGAAGTGATTAATAATTTATTTTTCTTATTTATCTATACAACATATCAGAAATCAAGGTAAAGTTGATTTTATATATATTATGGATGTAAGAAAAAGAAAGCGTGTTTTAATGTTTCTTTGGATTCTAAAAATTAAATCAACGACAATAAAATGCAGCTAGATTGAACTTAAATTTTATTATACCAAAAAATTTACATTAGGTTTTAGTCAGTTTTAAGCACCATACTGCTGTAGTGCATTAAAGTGAAGATAAGATTTGAGCCCAACAAAATGCAAATTGCAATAATGGGATACCTAAATTTGCATCAAATAGGTGTCTGACTCCAGGACTCAGGGTTCATTACACTTATGGGCTCTAGGCATTTTTGCCAATACGGCCCCCTTTATTCATTAAAAAAATAATAATAATTATATATATATAATATATATATAGTATATAATATATATATATATAACAAATATAGCAAACAGTCCCAGCACTATTTTTCCTTTTCTCTCTCAAGGAACATCACTTTTTGCAATTTAACCTTTAAGGTGCATGTTTGCCTTGGAGGCCTGCCATCCTCCCATACATAATTCCAAAAGTAGATAATGGCAACAGCACAATCTTTAAAATACTTCTTCTTTATTTAGAACAACATCAGGATAAAAACATAGCGACGCTTCGAGCCTCTTGTGCCCTTACTCATGCATGAGTAAGGGCACAAGAGGCTCAAAACGTCGCTATGTTTTTTATTCTGATGTTCTAAATAAAGAAGAAGTATTTTAAAGATTGTGCTGTTGCCATTATCTAATTTTGGAATTATATATATATATATATATATATATATATATATATATATATATATATATATATATAATATAATATAGCGTTTATTTTAAAATTAAAGTTTTTGGCTACTCTCCGTCGTGGAAGTCTGCCATTTTCCCAGCATCTATACACATATAACAAACATATAGATACACATGTATACACATAAAAAATAAATACAATATCCCCGGCACTCAATATCCAAAAAATTTAAATTTTCTTTATGAAAAAACAAATAATATAAATGAAAAAAAAAACAAAATAGAAAAACAGTGTGCAATAATCTGAACTCTAATTAAAACACACTCAGACTGGGCATCCAAAGTCTTTAAAAAAAAATACAGAGCTAGCCAAAAAGGCATCAAAGAGAAATATCAAGTATTTTTTTTATTAACATTTTCTTGATACTGTGTGCGGGCACATTATATTCATTTTTCATATGATTTTTCTTCTCAGACTGGAGGAAAAGCATATGAGGTAATCAACATATAAAATAGGCTGTAAATCAAACGTCCTATTGAATCCCGCCCCACAAGGGTCTCAAAGTCCCAAGAAGAGATATTAACAAATGTGTTGTTTAATTAGGTATGTGCTTTGCTGTTTCTAGACATAATTCTATTGGCAAAGTTAATAGACTACAGTATAGAGTAAGCAAAACTTTTATATGCACTTGGAAACCAAAACATTTTTGTGACTCATTCATTTGTGAACCAAACCCGCAATATCTCTGAAGGTACGCTTGTATGTGTATGTGTGTATATATAATAAATGAAGTGAAAGCACTCTCTGGTCTTTTAGTGAATATTTAATAAATCAAGCATGACGTTTCGGGAACACACTCCCCTTCCTCAGACAAACAAAAACTGCATTCAACTGAAAATTTAAACAAAATAAGGCCCCTCCCCCATTGAGAAAATTGCGCCAAATTTCAAAAACAGTTGTCATGGTGATCCTCAATAAACAAGTACTGACTAACTAGAGCCTAGTGCAAAGTGCAATAACAGAAGAGCTCTATATACACATAAAACATTACAAAGAGCCTTTCATGTGAACAGTTAAATATGAAAAATACATTCATTCTCATAATGTGCTGTATTGTAATGGGCATCACAACATTATCATCTCAAAATCGTGATACATATACATCTATCCCCCGCCCTGGGTTGAAGTGAACTTTACACATAATGTGAGTTAGTGCAGTGTCTATAATTCAAAGTGTTAATATCAAACAACCTAGATGGGCACCAGATAACGCAAAACATCCGAGGAGCGTATTTGAGTTAACTATACAATCAAAAACAAAGTTCACAGAAACATCCCATTACTTTCGGTTTACGTATATACTGTGTTACTAAGGGTATTCAAACTCTATCAATCTAATCAATATTTAAATACCTGTTCCAGAATATTCAGTTGCGATGAAACACTGAGCTGTAGCGGGGGACACGCTCCTCAACGGCCATGCCATGACGTAAGCAGTAAGCGCCATACCTCACTCGGTTGTTAGTTGCCATAGCAACAATACACATAGAGCAGCCGGTGGCAGAAATTTAAGAATATTACGATCGCCGCTTTATTAATAGATGGCATATCACATTTTACAATTTACTGGGGCTAGTTCAAAACCAATTATAACTACACACGGTCCAGTCTATTTCATTTGTTAGGGACCCGCTAAAACCCCTGCCATCAGCCGATTTGTATTTGTTGTTGCTATGGCAACTAGTAACTTAGTTCACCCGCGCTTTTTGTTTTTGCCCCGACAGGGTACTGTGAGGAGCGGGTCCCTAACAAATGAAATAGACTGGACCGTAAAAAATGCCTTTAAAACATGCTATACATATCTGCAAGATCAGTTAATCACATTACGTGTAAAGTTCACTTCAACCAGGGGCGGATAGATGTATATGTATCACGAATTTGAGATGATAATGTTTGTGATGCCATTACAATACAGCACATTATGAGAATGAATGTATTTTTCATATTTAACTGTTCACATGAAAGGCTCTTTGTAATATTTGATGTGTAATATAGAGCTCTTCTGTTATTGCACTTTGCACTAGGCTCTAGTTAGTCAGTACTTGTTTATTGAGGATCACCATGACAACTGTTTTTGAAATTTGGCGCAATTTCTCACTGGGGGAGGGGGCTTATTTTGTTTAAATTTTCAGTTGAATGCAGTTTTTGTTTGTCTGAGGAAGGGGGAGTGTGTCCCCGAAAGGGTCACGCTTGATTTATTAAATATTCACTAAAAGACCAGAGAGTGCTTTCCTTCATTTATATACATATCTGCTAGCACCCTGTCATTTAAAACTTTGGAAGTTAGAGTGCTCTCTTTGAATCAATATATATATATATATATATATATATATAGTCAGTTAGCCACCATATTTTAGTTTTTCCTCTGCTCAGGGGCATATTTTGGCCTAGGCAAACAAGGCACTTGTCTAGGGCAGCAGATTGGGGAGGGGGCAGCACTTTTTTGTGGCTATATTTGTATATTTTTAAAGCTTATAGTTTTTTTCAAGTATTATACAGGGTATATAAAGGGAGATTTTGCCTAAAGAGCTTACATTCTAGGGGGTATAATAAGACACTGCCCATGAAGCTTACAGTTTAGAGATTACGTTAAACCTTTATTTATTCAGCTCGTTATTGCCCTTTAGTTCTGTTGGCTTTCAGCATTTAGTATTGTATTTGGGGAAGTATTGTTTCAAGAAATCTGTGATTGGGTTTATGTATATATATATATATATATATATATAATATATATATATATATATATATATATATTGCAGCAATATATAGAATGTGTGTGTCTGTGTATGTATGTGTATGTATGTATGATGTGTTTGAGTGAATATTTACTTTGGAAATGCCCATAATAAAAATTAACATTACTCCCTGACCAAAGAATATTGTGGCCAACAAAGTCCTAAACCCTCGGGGAAGAATTTTGAGTACCTAGGGCAGCACAAAACCTAAATACGCCACTGCCCTCGTCTACATAACATCTGTGAAGATCAGTTAATCCACAATAAAAAGGTACCGGTAGCACAGCAGTAAAATTCAAAAATGATTTAT
This sequence comes from Bombina bombina, assembly GCF_027579735.1. NCBI lineage: Eukaryota > Metazoa > Chordata > Amphibia > Anura > Bombinatoridae > Bombina > Bombina bombina. The sequence goes on from NC_069506.1 coordinate 115,660,032, forward strand.
TCATACACAGGACAAAAATGTACAGACATGGAGCAACGTCTGACGCGTTTCGCACCCCCAAGTGGCGCTTCATCAAAGACTACAACAAGTACACCCCTGGCCTTCTTAAATACTGGTCACAAGTGAACACATATTAACTATTTATGTCACATGTACAACATAACAGAAAATCAATAGTGAAAAATATATATATATGTGATTTAAAAACATAATATATGTCTCATTCCTATTAACTCATCAATTCATATACACATATTGACTGGAAAACAACTCTCCTCAGACATTTAAGTTATAACTTATTCAAAAATATAAATATTCAGAGTAAAAAAATGCCTTTAAACATGCTATACATATTCTGCAAGATCAGTTAATCCCCTTTGACTTTTAAATGTTTAATCAGATTTTCTTCTTAAATTGAATACTTAATTTAATTTTTTATACTAATTCAAATGTTCTTCCAATGGACAGATAATGTTTAGGAAAAGGTTGCAAAATAAAAAAATGTACAATGTATGGACACAGGAATTTTAATTAAAGGGCCAATAAATACAGCAAATTGCATAACTAACAAGTGCATTATAAAAAGATAACACAGTAAAAGTTACTCTGAATTTTAAATGAGGCAATAGATATTTTTTTTCTGCCAAATTTCAAAATTTACTTTACGTTGGCTGGCCCCCTGTATCATGTGACAGCCATCAGCGAATCACAGAAAAAGCTCTGTAGTAATTGGTTCCTCAGCGAGTGTGCATATATAAAGTATGCACAATTTGTAATGGAAGTAACTTGGAAAGTCTCTTAAAACTGCATGTTCTATCTGAATCATGAAAGTTTAAATTTTGACTTTTAAATGCAAAATTATAAGAGTAATATGCTAGAATTGATATATAAAGTTAAACTATTATTATTATTAATAATAATAATAATAATAATTTATTATTATTAATAATCCAATTAATAATAATAAAAATAATAATAAAAACGTATTAATACTATTATTATTTTTATTATTTTATTGTGTAGTATCTAACGCTAATGGAAAATATACAGGGGTGTTCACAATGTAAATTTGCAGAATTTTGCAGTAAAAATTCTAAGATAAAAAACATATATATATATATATATATATATATATATATATACAATGAATTTGAAAGTACATGGTATTATAGGAAACGGCAATGGAACGGTGATATGTTTCAGCTTCAATCCCAAAGATATAGTTTAGCTGTTGCTATCTTTGATGTCTCCCCTTAGATGTGGAGTAGTTAACTCTCATGAATACTTCAGAAGCATCTGCTTGCATAGAATATATGTTACACTCTTAGCAATAAGAAAAAAAAGCAGGTTATAGTCATATATTAAAACAGTAATTTAAAGCGAGTAAAAAAACGCAGTAAAATGACATGCCGTGTTCCTGAATTACCAAAGGGTAATGAGATTGCATATCAACAGAAGAATTTTTATTGATGTAGGGGCTGTCAGGAAGAAGGGTAATTAAGGAGTCTCTTGGGGATTGGAGTGACCTTTTTATCAATTGGACTGTCACATAATCACCTTATGCAAGTGCACCATACATCTCTAAGCAGAACTGTCAAGTATTTGGAACCATGACACTCAGCACAATTTTCTATAAATTTAAACTGACATACAACTAACAAGATACAGACTCAAAAATGCAAGCATTCTTCTTCATGAACCATTATTCCATGATTTGCATTGCTGTAAAGTTAAAGGGGTGTGATATTAAAATACATTACTAATTGAATTGAGCATTTATTAAAGGGATAGGGAAGTCAACATTACATTTTCAATATTCAGGTAGATTGTATAGTTTTAAAAAAGAAAAGAAATCCTAGCTTAGTAGCATGCACATGCTTGAGCACTATATTTATTACATTGATACAAACATTGATCAAGAAACGTGCACACTCTTAAACCTACCTTAGTATGCTGCATTTGTGGAAAGATTCTAAAAAGTATACCAAGATGAAGAGGTAGATTTGATAACAGCATGTGGAAAGTTTTCTAAAATGTCCACTCTAATCATGAAAAAGGAATTTTATCTTCCTTGTTCCTTTATAATAAAGATTTACCAACAAAAAGGGGAACACCCAGTAAATATTACTTTATTGCTGTTTATAGAAACCATAAACCATGACCTATTTTCAACTTTGTTTAAACCTTTTAATTTATTTTAGATTTTGTATAAAAATAATTTACCGAAGGTGTTAGTAACAGGAGTTGCTGGTACTGCTAAATATGTTTATAATCGGCTCTTGATAAAATATATGCCTTTAAGAGTTTAAGACTTGTTTGCCTTTAATAAATAAGTTACCTTTTCACTCTATTTTCTTGGTTCAGGAACCTGGACAACCTTTGTTTATTGGTGGGTGAATTTATCCACCAATCAGCAAGAACAACCCAGGTTATTCACCAAAAATGGGCCGGCGTCTAAACTTGCTTCTTGCTTTTCAAATAAATATACCAAGAGAATGAAGAGAATTTTATAATAGGATTAAATTTAGAAAGTTGCTTAAAATTGCATGCTCTAGTGTGAAATCACAAAAGAAAAAATGTGGGTTCAGTGTCCCTTTAAATTGAAATATGATTGACATAATGTTGGACATGCTTTCTAAACTGAAGGTTTAATTATTAGAATTGCTAAGGGACAGAGAGAGTCTGTGGGTAACATCTTGGAGAGTAGTTTCATACAGCACTTGTGGAATCTGCTACCTGTGTTTCCACTGAATATTCACTATTCATGGCAATGATTGCCTGCTTTTTGCCATTGTACACTTACTTTGTTGGCATTTATCATCTGTTGAACATGTCAATGTATGATCCCGTGAACCTGTCTACCCGGGATTGTAAAATGTGTTTGCTTGTGCAATGTTGCCTCCTGCTTGTGCTAGCCCAATGATGCGAGTAGTGGGTTTGTCAATCACCCGTATGGCGAACGTACCCATGGGTGATTATTTATCCACCATATAATAGCTGGCATACTGGTTGGGAAACTGCAGTCTGATGACCGCTGCTTCCTAACTTTCATCTGCAGGCTCGCTAATGCAAGACTGCAGAGATCAGCTCATAGAGCTGTATACGAAGCTTCATAAATCCGAAACTTGAAGATAAGAAATGCATTTATAGTTTAATTACAGTCTTGTGTTACTATATTGTAACTGCTTAGTTGTGATACATTTATAAGCTGGATTACTGATTTGTGTTATTGTAATAAGTTTATAATAAACACTAGTAATTATCATAATGTATTTTTTTTTATTTTCCCTTTTACAGTAATATAGTGAGAACTAGTGTGCACTTCCCCAGCCCCAGCACATAACAGATGTTGATGGTAAATATAACACAACATTAGAGATATGATAAAATCATATTGAGAATAAGATTGAGCATATGTAAATAACAGCATGAAAACACACTATCAGGCATCTACACATACACAACAAAGTAAAAGTTTTTTTTTTTAAAGTGCATTATATGTTTTATTACAGGGGCACATTCTGGCCTGGGCCAACTAGGCATGTGCCTTTGAAGGGTTGCAAGGTGTTCAGTATTCAACTGGGCAGTCCAGTATTTTAGCAGACTGTCCAGTAAAAACACTTTAAATAACTTTTTTAAGTCTCTGAGTATTAAATATCTTGTATGCCTTGTATATGGATCAGAAGAAGGGAGAGACAGTCAAGGGGGTTAAACCACAGGTGTTTTTTTTAGACCCGAGTTCTTTTTTTCACACGCTACCTGATGTGATTATGTGTTTTTGTTTTGAAAGAAATAAAGAAAAGCCTGAATCCATTCTATTGTTTTTTCTTTGGTTTGTTTTTTAATGTTTCTGGTAGCCATGGGGTAAAATGACTGCCCTGTTGTAAAATATATATATATGGCGGAATCAAAAGTGAGGGGCTAAGGTACAGCTTCTTATAGGGCATTGTGTGACTTCTGACAGATTTTCCAGTATTTTTGTGTAGGGCAGTTAGCAACCCTATGACTATGAGGGGCATTAAATCTTGAGGGGTAGTTCTAGGGCAGGATGTTTTCCCAATAATCAAACAAGAAGTTGGCATCACTTCTCCAAAAACAAAGTTTATTAGTCACATGAAATAAAAAACATAAACAGAGCTAGATACATCTACACGTTTTCCCACGCTGACAAAGTTTTTAGTTACAAATCTTATTAAAATTTGTGATTCTAGCTTGTTTAGTGGAGTTGCATGACCCCCTCCATACTTCCCTGTTCTCTGTTTACGCAAAATACATGAATCATTAAATATCAGCTACAATTGTTGGGGCGTGGGGGGGGGGGGGGAGGCAGGTTTCCTGGTGCCTAGGGAAGCTAAAACGAAATACGCCTCTGGTATAATGATATAGATAAGACTGTTTCTATGGTTTTTAAAATGAAGAACAAACTTATTTAAAGAACACTTTAACATAATTTCTTTCATGTAATTAGCAAGAGTCCATGAGCTAGTGACGTATGGGATATACATTCCCTACCAGGAAGGGGCAAAGTTTCCCAAACCTCAAAATGCCTATAAATACACACCCCCTCACCACACCCACAAATCAGTTTTTACAAACTTTGCCTCCTGTGGAGGTGTGAAGTAAGTTTGTGCTAGATTCTACGTTGATATGCGCTCCGCAGCAGGTTGGAGCCCGGTTTTCCTCTCAGCGTGCAGTGAATGTCAGAGGGATGTGAAGGGAGTATTGCCTATTTGAATTCAATATCTCCTTCTACGGGGTCTATTTCATAGGTTCTCTGTATCGGTCGTAGAGATTCATCTCTTACCTCCCTTTTCAGATCGACGATATACTCTTATATATACCATTACCTCTACTGAATCTCGTTTCAGTACTGGTTTGGGCTTCTACTACAGTAGAGAGTGTCCTGGGGTAAGTAAGTCTATTTCTGTGACACTCTAAGCTATGGTTGTGCACATTTATATAAAGTTCTAATATATGTGTTTTAAACATTATATTGCCTTGATTCAGGATTGTTCAACGTTCCTTATTTTCAGACAGTCAGTTTCATATTTGGGATAATGCATATGAATAATTAAATTTTTTCTTACCTTAAAATTTGACTTTTTTTCCTGTGGGCTGTTAGGCTCGCGGGGGCTGAAAATGCTTCATTTTATTGCGTCATTCTTGGCGCGGACTTTCTTGGTCGCAAAAATTTTCTTGTCATTTCCGGCGTCATACGTGTCGCCGAAGTTGCATCATTTTTTTTGACGTTTTTTGCGCCAAAAAATGTCGCCGTTACCGGATGTGGGCGCCATTTTTGGCGCCAAAAGCATTTAGGGCGCCAAATAATGTGGGCGGCTTTTTTGGCGCTAAAAATTTTGAGCGTCATTGTTGTCTCCACAATATTTAAGTCTCATTATTTATTGCTTTCTGGTTGCTAGAAGCTTGTTCCTTTGGCATTTTTTTCCCATTCCTGAAACTGTCATTTAAGGAATTTGATCAATTTTGCTTTATATGTTGTTTTTTTCTATTACATATTGCAAGATGTCTCAAATGGACTCTGAATCAGAAGCCACTTTTGGAAAAACGCTTACTGAGTTTTCAGTTCTACCAAAGCTAAGTTCATTTATTTTAAATGTATAAATGTTTATCTTTAGCTATGGTTTGTAATAAGATATTATGTTATACTTTTACATCCGGAATCCATTAGTATTTATGCTTTATATATTTTCTTTTCTTACAAGAAATATTTAGAAGACTTATAAGAAATATTTTTTCTGATTCTATGTTAAAGGCTTTGTCTGACTTCGTGCCTTCTAATAAAATTTTAGGTCTTTTTTCACTTCTTTTTTAATTATTGAAGTTTCAAATGACCAACAACATACTGATTTATCCTTCTCTGATGATGTTTTTTCAGAAATTTTCTTCATCAGATATTGACCACTAACAAATCTACTTTTTTATTATTTTTCAATTATTAAAGTACATTTGTTCTTTGTTGAAAAGGTGTTGATTATTTGGATATTAAGGTAACTTAGTTCTTTAAGACTAGCTGACATTATTTCTGTCCTATTTATTTCTTTAGAGGTTTTCTTTCCAATTCCCTATACTAGGGAATGGAATAGGCTGAGAATTTTCTTTTAATTCCCTTCTTCAAAGGTTTTTAAACTATATTCTTTGCCAGCAGTTTAAATTCAATTTGGAGGGTTCTCCAATTTATTGGGGCTATCTCTAATTCTACTAATTAGTGCTAATTGTTTTCTATAGCAAAATAGTATTTATTTTCCTTTAGATAGTTGTATCTTATTTATGGAAAAGTTATTTAGTTTCAGGTACTTTTCTTGGTCCTGTGATTTATTTCGATATTGCAATTGCTTATCATTTTCTCTGTTTACTTTAAGATCAAGTATCAGATTATGATTTATTTTAGCATTGTTAAAGGGACAGACATTTACTAGACTAGGTGCTGTTGCATTTGTCTTGTTGTTTAGCATTTATTGATTATGCAAGTCCACTGTATTGGCTGTCCTTTAAACCAGACTATCATGCTAATAATTTCATTTGTGTCTTCAGTTTTATTGAATATTTTTGCAAATGAGGGTTAATCTATGTCTTTAGCTTTTTTAGCTAGAAGAATTTTGTGATTTAAAAAAAAAAAAAAAAAAAGATCCATATTTCCTTGTTCTAAGATAATCAATTATTTTGTTTTATAATTGGATTTAATTCTTAACTGTTACTCTGGGCTTCAAGGTTGAGTTTCTAAGACTAAAACTTTAAGCTTATACTAGTTTGGGTTGTTTCTTTATTAAGGAACGAATTCCTGAGTTCTTTCCCAAGTAACATGTCTATAAATTGGAGTTCGAAATCAGCTCCCTAATTTTTGCTATGTACGTGCCGTATTCCAGCTTGGCTGGTAAGGGGGGGCAGGTTAAGGCTTCTTTGAAATTTATTTTGTCCAAAATTTCTTTGATTTATTCCAGCAAGGCTAACACTTTCTTTAACTGTGTTTCTGTCCTATATATTTTTGGGTACTGTTGAAGCATGGCTGGGCACCCATGGGTTCAGAGCGCTGCTCAGACCTGGAATCTTCTGGGGTATTTCTTCCAGTTTCTTTTGAGGAACCGGTTTGGAGTTTTATTCAAACTATTTTGCCTTTTAATGGTCTTTGAATAGCATTATTTGTTTTCATTAGAACAATAAATGCATATTTTCATTTCTGTTTTCATTCAGATTATTTTCTGAGGATGCGGAATCTCATATGATCACTTACTCTTCAGGACATAGTTAGAGGATCTTCTTTTCTAAAGCTCTTGATCCCTCACACAAGGGTCACCTTTTTTAGGTTTCCAGATAGTTTGTGTCACTGTCCTTGTCCTCTATCAGACAAGGGATAAAGTTATTGGGGTTCCGTCTATCGGTACCTTTAGTCTCTATATTTCCTTCAGTTGCTATATATGCATAGAAGTTTTAGCTCTTATGGCCACAGCATTGGATTCAATTCCCTTTGCTCATTTTCTCTAGAAAGAACCTTTTCAGTCTTTTATAAGTGTTGTTTCTTCAAGAACATGTTGGAGGATCAATTACCAAAAAGTTTGTTTGATTCCTCAGACAAGGGTAACCTTTTTAGGTTTCCTGATGGATTCAGTATTCTTGATTCTGTCTCTGATGGACAAGAGGCGTCTGAAATTGGTTTCAGCTTATCGAAACCTTCAGTCTCAATCATTCCCTTCGGTAGCCTTATGCATGGAAATTCTAGGTCTTATGACTGCTGCATTGGAATGCGATTCCCTTTGCTTGTTTTCACATGCGACCTCTTCAGCTCTGTATGCTGAACCAGTGGTGCAGGGATTATACAAAGATATCTCAATTAATATCTTTAAAACCGATTGTTCGACACTCTCTGACGTGGTGGACATATCACCATCGTTTAGTTCAAGGGGGGCTTCTTTTTGTTCCTCCAACCTAGACTGTGATCTCAACAGATGCAAATCTGACAGGTTGGGGAGCTGTATGGGGGTTTCTGACAGCACAAGGGGTTTGGGGAATCTCAGGAGGTGATATTAGCCAATCAACATTTTTGGAACTCCGTGCAATTTTCAGAGCTCTTCAGTCGTGGCCTCTTCTAAAGAGAGAGTCGTTCATTTGTTTCTAGACGGACTATGTCACAACCGTGGCATATGTCAATCATCAAGGAGGAACTCACAGTCCTCTGGCTATGAAAGAATGTCTCTCGAATACTTGTATGGCGAATCCAGCTCCTGTCTAATTTCTGCGGTTCATATTCCCAGGTAGAGACAATTGGGAAGCGGATTTATCTCAGTCACCAAACACTACATCCGGGCGAATTGGTTTCTTCACTCAGAGGTATTTCTTCAGATTGTTCAAATATGGGGACTTCCAGAAATAGATCTGAAGGCTTCTCATCTAAACAAGAAAGCCTTCCCAGGTATCTGTCCAGATCCAGGGATCCTCAGGGCGAATTAGTGGGTTGCATTGTCCACTTTCCTTGGAGAGTATCATCCTGCTTATATCTTTTCCGCCTATAGTTCTTTTTCCAAAGTTCTAAGGAACGTTTGTTTATTCTGCTGTGCTCCAGCATGGCCTCAAAGGTTTTGGTATGCGGATCTTGGTCCGATGGCCACTTGCCAACCGTGGACTCTTCCGTTAAGACCAGACCTTCTATCGCAAGGTCCTTTTTTTCCATCAGGGTTCTCAAATCCTTCAATTTGAAGGTATGGAGATTGAACGCTTGATTCTCAATCATAGAGGTTTTCTCTGACTCTGTGATTAATACTATGTACAGGCTCGTAAAACTGTATCTAGGAAGATATAATTATCGAGTCTGGAAGATTTTCATTTCTTGGTGTTTTTCTCATCTTATTTTCTTGGCATTCTTTTAGAATTCCTAGAATTTTACAGTTTTCTTCAGGATGGTTTTGGATAAGGTTTGTCTGCAAGTTCCTTGAAAGGTCAAGATCTCTGCTCTTTCTGTTCTTTTTTTCACAGAAAGATTGCTAGTCTTCCTGATATTCATTGTTTTGTAGCAAGCTTTGCCGTATAAAACCTGTTATTAAGTCAATCTCTCCTCCTTGGAGTTGAATTTGGTTCTGGGGGGCTCTTCAAGCTCCTCCGTTTGAAGCCTATGCATTCGCTAGACAGTTAAATTACTTTCTTGGAAAGTTTTGTTTCTTTTGCCATCTCTTCTGCTAAGAAGAGTTTCTGAATTATCTGCTCTTTCTTGTGAGGTCTCCTTTTCTGATTTTTCGATCAGGATAAGGCGGCGTTGCGAACTTCTTTTAAATTTTTACCTAAGGTTGTGAATTCTAACAACATTAGTAGAGGAAATTGTGGTTCCTTCATTGTGTCCTATTCCTAAGAATTCTAAGGAAAACTTGTTGCATTCTTTGGATGTAGTTAGAAGCTTTGAAATATTATGTTGAAGCTACTAAGGATTTCCGAAAGACTTCTAGTCCTATTTGTTATCTTTTCGGTTCTAGGAAAGGTCAGAAGGCTTCTGCCATTTCTTTGGCATCTTGGTTAAATCTTTGTTTCATCATGCCTATGTCGAGTCGGGTAAAAACTCCGCCTCAAAGGATTACAGCTCATTCTACTAGGGTCAGTTTCTACTTCCTGGGCGTATAGGAATGAAGCTTCAGTTGATCAGATTTGCAAAGCAGCCACTTGGTCTTCTTTGCATACTTTTACTAAATTCTACCATTTATGATGTGTTTTCTTCTTCTGAAGCATGTTTTTGGTAGAAAAGTACTTCAGGCAGCTGTTTCAGTTTGATTCTTCTGCTTATAATTTCAGTTTTTTTCATTATAAGATTTAAACTTTATTTTGGGTGTGGATTATTTTCAGCGGAATTGCTGTCTTTATTTTTATTCCCTCCCTCTCTAGTGACTCTTGCGTGGAAGATCCACATCTTGGGTAAGTCATTATCCCATACGTCACTAGCTCATGGACTCTTGCTAATTACATGAAAGAAAACATAATTTATGTAAGAACTTACCTGATAAAATTCATTTCTTTAATATTAGCAAGAGTCCATGAGGCCCACCCTTTTGTGGTGGTTATGATTTTTTTGTATAAAGCAACATTATTCCAATTCCTTATTTTTTATGCTTTCGCACTTTTTCTTATCACCCCCACTTCTTGGCTATACGTTAAACAGATTTGTGGGTGTGGTGAGGGGTGTATTTAAGAGGCATTTTGAGTTTGGGAAACTTTGCCCCGCCTGGTAGGGAGATGTATATCCCATACGTCACTAGCTCATGGACTCATTGCTAATATGAAAGAAATGAATTTATCAGGTAAGTTCTTACATAAATTATGTTTTTTTCAATCTATTATTTTATGGCTTCTCGATAGATAGGAGAGAGATTGACAGATATAGGTCGATTGATTGATAGATTAGAAACACCTAGATTCTGAGTTTTGCTTATGAGTCAAATAGCAGCGTTGTGGCCCCATAACAGATAATTTTCACTAACGCAGCCATTAAAAGTCTTGTCGGTAAAGCTGTACCGCAAAACTTTTAGGCCTGTACCGGCAACATCAGTCCAGCACTCCTAAAAAATTAGCGTTTTTTCATAGGATTCCCATAGCGCCGAGTGTTTTGCGGTGAGGCTAAAAAGCGAGCATTAGAGCCTAAAATGACAAGATCTGTATCACCATCTAAAGTCAGTAGTTATGAGTGTTACGCTACAAAGCTGTAACATTAAACTAAAGTGTTAAAAAGTACACTAACACCCATAAACTACCTATTAACCCCTAAGCCGAGGCCCTCCATCACAAAACACTATAATACATTTATTAACCCCTAATCTGCCGCCCCCGATATCGCAGCCACTTTAAAAAAATATTAACCGCTATTCCGACGCTCCCCAACATCGTCACCACTATAATAAACGTATTAACCCCTAAACTTCCACCCTCCTGCATCGCAAACACTATTTAAATATTAACCCCTAATCTGCCATCCGCCCACATCGCCCCCTATACTAAAGTGATTAAGCCCTACACCGCCACCACTATACTAAACCTATTAACCCCTAAACCGAAAGCCCCCACATTGAAATAAACAAAATTAAACTATTTACTCCTAAACAAAACAACCCCGCGTAACTTTATATTAAAATTAAATTTTCCCTATGCTTAATTAAATTTAAACTTACCTGTCAAATTAAAAAACTAACGGATAGATTTAGAGTTCTGCGTTAGCCGTCAAAAGCAGCGTTAAGGGGTCCTAACGCTGCTTTTGGCCGCCCCGCTGTTATTTAGAGTCAGCCAAGAAAGGGTCTAACCGCTCACTTCCCTACCGCGATTCCAGGCTACCGCAGATTCCCTTACGCCAATTGCGTATCCTATCTTTTCAATGGATCTTGCCTAACTGCCGGTATTTGGAGTCTTGGAGAAGTGAGCGGTAGACCCTTCTACAGACAAGACGTCCTACCGCCAAAAAAAGTCAGTAGTTAAGAGCTTTATGGGCTAACGCCTGGAATATAAGCTCTTAACTACTGTGCTCTAAAGTACACTAACAACCATAAACTACCTATATGTACCCCTAAACCGAGGCGCCACCAGCTATAATATATTTTTATAAACCCCTAATCTGCCAACCGGACAATGCCCGCCCCACCTACATTATACCTATAAACCCCTAATCTGCTGCCCCGAACACCACCGACCCCCTATATTATAATTATTAACCCTAATCTGCCCCCCCAATGTTGCCGCCAGCCTACGCTACACTTATTAACCACCTAATCTGCTGACCGACACATCGCGTCACTATAATAAATGTATTAAACCCCTAAACCGCCGCACTCCCGCCTCGCAAACACTAGAATAAATGTTATTAACCCCTAATCTGCCCTCCCTAACATCGCCGCCATCCTACCTACGATTATTAACCCCTAATCTCCCGCGCCGCAACGTCCGCTGCTACTATAATAAAGTTATTAACGCCCTAAAACCTAAGTCTAACCCTAACACCCCCCCTAACATAAATAAATTTAAAATTAAACAAAATAATATTCCTAAGAATTAAATAAAATAATTCCTATTTAAAACTAAATTCTTACCTAGAAAATAAACCCTAATATAGCTACAATATATATTATAATTTCATTTGTAGCTATTTTAGGATTTTTTATTTATTTTACAGGCAACTTTGTATTTATTTTAACTAGGTATAATAGCTTAATAATAGTTAATAACTATTTAATAGCTACCTAGTTAAAATAAATACAAAATTACCTGTAAAATAAATCCTAACCTAAGTTACAAATACACCTAACACTAAACTATCATTAAATTAATTAAATAAATTACATACAATTAGCTAAAATAAAATACAATAAAATAAACTATACTATAATACAAAAAACCAAACACTAAATTACAAAAAAATATAAAAAAGAATTACAAGCAGTTTAAACTAATTACACCTAATCTAAGCCCCCTAATAAAATAAAAAAGCACCCCAAAATAAAAAATTCCCTACCCTATTCTAAAATACAAAAGTAATCAGCTCTTTTACCAGCCCTTAAAAGGGCTTTTTGCGGGGCATTGCCCCAAAAGTAATCAGCTCTTTTAACTGTAAACAAAAATACAATACCCCCCAACATTACAACCACCACCATCCACACACCCCTACCGTCTAACCCACCCAAACCCCCCTTAAATAAACTTAGCGCTAACTTCCCCTGAAGATCATCCGACCTTGAGTCGACTTCACCCAGCCTGAGCCGAATTCTTCATCCATATGTGCGCAGAGGAGGTCCTTGAGGCCGGTAGAAGTCTTCATCCAAGCGCCCCCCCCCAAAAAAAAAAGAAGTAGAAAAGGGGGTCCTCCATCCGTTAGAAGTGGTTCCATCATGCAGTGCGAGCTTCAAATCTTCATCCATCCGGAGCCGGAGAGTGGTAGGCCATCTTCACTGAGCTGACTCGGAGCCATGCCTCTCAACCAACGGACTAACGACGAATGAAGGTTCCTTTAAGGGACGTCATCCAAGATGGCGTCCCTTCAATTCCGATTGGCGGATAGAATTCTATCAGCCAATCTGACTTAAGGTAGAAAAAATCTGATCAGCCAATCAGATTGAAGTTCAATCCGATTGGCTGATGTATTGAACTCACATTCTATTGGCTGTTTCCGATCAGCCAATAGAATGCGAGTTTCAATACGATTGGCTGATTGGATCAGCCAATCGGATTGAACTTCAATCTGATTGGCTGATTGACGTCAGCCAATCAAGATTTTTTCTACCTTAATTCCGATTGGCTGATAGAATTCTATCAGCCAATCGGAATTGAAGGGACGCCATCTTGGATGACGTCCCTTAAAGGAACCTTCATTGGTTGCTAGTCCGTCGGTTAAAGAGGATGGGCCTCCGCGTCAGCTCCGTTTGAAGATGGCTCCGCTCCGGATGGATGAAGATTGAAGACGCCGCCTGGATGAACACTTCTACCAGATGGAGGACCTCTTCTTTGCCGCTTGGATGAAGACTTCTACTGGAATCAAGGACCTCCTCTGCTCACCTTGGATGAAGAATTTGGCTCGGCTGGGTGAAGACGACTCAAGGTAGGATGATCTTCAGGGGGTTAGCGATAGGTTATTTAAGGGGGGTTTGGGGTGGGTTAGAGTAGGGGTGGTGTGGGTGGTGGATTGTATGTTGGGGGGGTATTGTATTTTTTATTTTCAGGTAAAAGAGCTGATTACTTTGGGGCAATGCCCCACAAAAGCCCTTTTAAGGGCTGGTAAAATAGCTGATTACTTTTGTATTTTAGAATAGGGTAGGGAATTTTTTATTTTGGGGGGGCTTTTTTATTTTATTAGTGGGCTTAGATTAGGGTGCAATTAGTTTAAACTGCTTGTAATTCTTTTTTATTTTTTGTAATTTAGTGTTTGTTTGTTTTTTGTATTATAGTATAGTTTATTTATATTGTATTTTATTTTAGCTAATTGTATGTAATTTATTTAATTAATTTAATGATAGCGTAGTGTTAGGTGTATTTGTAACTTTGGTTAGGGATTTATTTTACAGGTAATTTTGGTATGTATTTTAACTAGGTAGCTATTAAATAGTTAACTGTTTAATAGCTATTGTACCTAGTTTAAAATTAATACAAAGTTGCCTGTAAAATAAATATAAATCCTAAAATAGCTACAATGTAATTATTAATTATATTGTAGCTATATTAGGGTTTATTTTCTAGGTAAGTATTTAGTTTTTAATAGGATTATTTTATTTAATTTTAGGAATATTATTTTGTTTAATTTAAATTAATTTATGCTAGGGGGGTGTTAGGGTTAGGGTTAGACTTAGGTTTAGGGGTTAATAATGTTTATTATAGTTAGCGGCGACGTTGCGGGCGGGAGATTAGGGGTTAATAATTGTAGGTAGGTGGCAGCGATGTTAGGGAGGGCAGATTAAGGGTTAATAACATTTATTAGTGTTTGCGAGGCGGGAGTGCGGCGGTTTAGGGGTTAATCACATTTATTATAGTGACGGCGATGTCCGGGTCAGCAGATTAGGGGTAATAAGTGTAGGTAGGTGGCGGCAACGTTGGGGGGGGTAGATTAGTGGTATAATAATTATAATATAGGGGCCGGCGGTGTTAGGGGCAGCAGATTAGGGGTATCATAGGGATAATGTAGGTTGCGGCGGTGTCCGGAGTAGCAGATTAGGGGTTTATGGTATAATGCAGGTGTCAGCGATAGCAAGGGGCGGCAGATTAGGGTTAATAAGTGTAAGGTTAGGGGTGTTTAGACTCGGGGTTCATGTTAGGGTGTTAGGTGTAGACTTAGAGAGTGTTTCCCCATAGGAAACAATGGGGCTGCGTTAGGAGCTGAACGCTGCTTTTTGCAGGTGTTATTTTTTTTTCAGCCCAAACTGCCCCATTATTTCCTATGGGGATATTGTGCACAAGCACGATTTAGCTGCTTACCGCTACCCGTAAGCAACGCTGGTATTGAGGGTTGAAGTGGAGCTAAGTTAGGCTCAACGCACTCTTTTTTGAGCTTAACGCAGCCCCTCAGACAACTCTAAATACCAGAGTTGTCTTAAGGGTGCGTTGGGAAAAAAAGCAGCGTTAGCTACGTGGGTCTTTACCGACAAAACTCTAACTCTAGCCCTCAGTTTAAACTAACAATTAAAGTAATATAATAATTATACTAAAATTAAACTAACTACAAATTAAATTAAACTAAACTACACATTCAAGAAATCCTAACACTAGTCTAAAAATTGCAAAGTATCTAATTACAAAAAATAAAAAGTACTAAGTTACAAAAAATAACAAAGACTAAATTTCAAAAAATAAAAAACGAAATTATACGAAATAAAAAAGAATTACACCTAATCTAATAGCCCTATCAAAATAAAAAAGCTCACCCAAAATAAAAAAACTAGCCTACAATTAACTACTAATGGCCCCTTAAAAGGGCCTTTTGTGGGAAATTGACCCAAAGATATTGGCTCTTTTACCTGTAAAAAAACACAAAGACCCCCAACAGTAAAACCCATCACCCAACCAACCCCCCAAAATAGAAAACCCTAATTCTAAAAAAAAATAAGATACCCATTGCCCTGAAAAGGGCATTTGTATGGACATTACCCTTAAAAGGGACATTTAGCTTTCTTACGTGCACAGACCCTAAACTAAACCAAAAACCCACCCAAAAAAACCCTTAAAAAGCCTAACATTAACCCCCTGACGATCCACTTACAGTTTTTGAAGTCCTGCTTGAACGATCCCAGAGTTGAAGTCCTGATCCAGACTGCAAGAAGTCTTTATCCAGACGGCCTCTTCAATCTCTTTTCAGCCAATAGGACCCGTTCCGGACCCCCTGGGGTCAAGATATAAGATGCCACCTGGATGAGGATGAAGAGGTCGCCTGGATGAAGACTTTTCGCCGCTTGGATCAGGACGTTGCCGCAGGGATGAAGATTGAAGAGGGATGAAGACTTCTCGCTGCTTGATTAGGACCTTCAACTCCGGGATAAAGATCGTTCAACCGGGACTTAAAAAACTGTAAGTGGATCGTAGAGGGTAAGAGTTAGGCTTTTTTAAGGGTTTATTGGATGGGTTTTATTTTTTTAGTTCAGGGTCTGAGCAGTAAAAGAGCTAAATGCCCTTTTAAGGGCAATGCCCATACTAAATGCCCTTTTCAGGGGCAATGGGTAGCTAGGTTTTTTTAGAATTAGGTTTTTTTATTTTGGGGGGTTGGTTGGGTGGGTGGGTTTTACTGTTGGGGGGGTCTTTGTGTTTTTTTTTACAGGTAAAAGAGCTGATATCTTTGGGGAAATGCCCCACAAAACGCCCTTTTGGAAGTTTATTGTAGGCTAGGGTATTTTTTTATTTTGTGGTGGGCTATTTTATTTTGATTGGGCTGTTAGATTACACAATACAAGAAGAGCACAGCACAGAGGAATGGGTGCACAGGAGACCAAGGGCACTGCCACAGCCCTCCCAACAATCAGCAATCACAAAATGGAACTCCAGCACTCCAAAGGTTAAAAAGGCAATATTTATTCAAAAAGCAACGCTGGAGTTCCATTTTGTGGTGGGCTGTTAGATTAGTGTAATTCTTTTTTATTTTGGATGGTTTCGTTTTTTATTTTGTGTAATGTATATTTTTAGGCGGTGTTTATTTTTTTCTAGCAAAAGAGCTGTTTAAACTTAGCGCAATGCCCTACAAAAAGCCCTTTTAAGGGCCTCCAAACTACCAAAGGGCCCTTAAAAGGTGGGGGGTTGTATAGTGTAAGGGGGTGTGTTGTATTTTTTTGGAGCAAAAGAGCTGTTTATCTCAGGGCAATGCCCAACAAGGCCCTTTTAAGGGGCCTTGGCAGTTTTTTCTAGATTAGGCTTTTTTTTTGGGGGGGGGGTTTAAGGGTATTAGAATAGGAATAATCTTTATTTTTTTGGGATAATTTCATTTTGTTTCTTGTACTGTAATGTTAGGTTTTAGTGTAAGGCAGGTTAGGTTTTTATTTGACAGTTATTAACTATTTACTAACTACCTAGTTAAATAAATACAAACTTACCTATTTACTAACTAGTCTAACCTAGTTAAAATACAAATTTACCTGTGAAATAAAAATAAAACCTAAGCTAGCTACAATATAACTATAATTTATATTGTAGCTAGCTTAGGTTTTATTTCACAGGTAAGTAGTTTTAACTAGGTATTATTTAGTTAATAATTGAAAATTTAATTTAGATCTATTTTAATTATTTTTAAAGTTATGGTTAGGTTAAGGATTAGGGGTTAATAGTTTAATTTAGGTTGTTGCAATGTGGGGGCTGGCGGTTTAGGGGTTAATAGGTGTATTTAGTTAATAATTGTAAGTTTAATCTAGATCTAGTTTAATTATGTTAAAATTAGGGGGTGTTAGAGTTACGTTAGGTTTAGGGGTTAATAGTTTTAATTTAGGTTGTTGCGAATGTGGGGGCTGGCGGTTTAGGGGTTAATAGGTTTATTTAGTGGTAGTGATGTGGGAGGCCAGAGGTTTAGGGGTTAATAGCTTTATTTAGGTGGTGGCAATATCGGGAGTAGGCGGAATAGCGGTTAATAACTTTAGTATAGTGCCGGTGATATCGGAGCGGCACATTAGGGGTTAATAATTTTATTTAGGTGGCGGCAAAATTGAGAGCGGCAGATTAGGGGTTTTAAACTGTAATTTCTTTTTCCCCATAGACATCAATGGGGCTGCGTTATGGAGCTTTTGTTTCTGCGATCGCAGATGTTAGACTTTTTTTTTTTGCTGGCTCTCCCCATTGATGTCTATGGGGAAAGCGTGCACAAGCACGTCAAAACACTGCTGCTTTTGTGTGCGGTATGGAGCTCAACGCAGCCATATCACCTGCACAAGCCGGGGGTTTTTAACTTGCAATGGCAGTGCTATAGGGGGTAAATAACGCAACTTTTGTGGCGGTCTTTACTTTCCCTATAGCGCTCAAAAACTTGTAATCTAGGTCATACTGTAGATAGTTATAGAGAGATGGATTTGATAGATAGAAAAAAATAAACACACACGTTTAGGACCAATAAAATAAGCAAAGATTAAGAAATTGTTAACTTTAAATGCCTTACTTTCTGTAAAGCCCTAGAAATGATACTATTGAAACGATACCAAAAAATAAAAAACAAAACAAAAATGCACTTAAAAAAAGAAAAGTACAACCTAGTTAAACATATAGACAGACAGAGAAATACATAAATAGATAAACAGATAGATATTAGATAGCTAGATAGATAGATAAATGATAGATAAATGATAGATAAATGATAGATAAATGATAGATAGATAAATGATTGATAGATAGATAGATAGATAGATAGATAGATAGATAGATAGATGATATATAGGAAGATAGATCGATGATGATCACAAAACAGAAACACACACGTTTAGACCAATCAATGCTGTTTTTTGTACAAATAGATAGATATAGAGAGATAGCTAGATATGTTTTTTTGTTTGTTTTATTTTTAATAATATATGATGTTCATAATTGTGAATTTTATTAAAGACAGGAGTCACATATTTTGTTTAACTTCCTTTGCTTACTTCAGAACAATTGAAAAGACAACCAGTCAGATAAAATATAAATATAATCCATCAAAGATCTCTGAAGACACTCCTTCTCTTTTGTTGTGTGATTTATCCGTGAAAATGAAACCAGCAAACCGGAAAAACAACTAGGGCCAAACGAGTAAGCAACTCTAAGTTCTCATTTCATCTAGTGATCTCCAGTGAATTATGTAAGAATAGACTCGAAATAACAGATTAACCAAATTGCCGTTAGAAGCCAATGCATCTATAATAGATCAAGAAGCGCGCAAATAAGAAAATAACAAAAAATGTAAATCCCAAAGAATGATTTTGACAGAATGAATAGACAGGGAAAATATTTGCCTGCAATTTTTAGTAAAAATAATGATTATTTGGTCACTGTTGTTAGAATGATCTCAATTCAATGTCTCACGTTGTAGATTAACCCTTTAAACTGCTGGACCATTCCACCCTGGGCTGAGCATTAGGTGCTGCTCATATTTAGTCCTACTGTAGGTCTTTATTTAGTGAGAAACCCAGCAAATGATATTTGTTTTTTTTTTTCCTGAATATTCAATCTCCACAATTCATCTTATTTATATACCATGAACGTGTGGAGACCTGTAAAACTAAGAGTTTGACAAAAAAAAAGCATATTTTTATGTTAGATTTTAATAAAGGACTGTTAGAAACAAATGCATGGATTTTTTTTTTCAAACTCTATCGTAAAAAGAAGAGGTTATTCCATATAAAAAGGGGCTTTGGCTATATGTATACACACTTTTGATCTGCCACATAGTGGGCTCCCATGAGCTCTACTCAAATAAATGCAGCAATTATTCAAGCCAATTGATCACTATTGCCACAGGTGATCACATGGCTCTAAAAGTTTTTAAAGGGGGCTTCTAGGCTTTAAATCTAGGGTTCTTTTTAGGCCTTTTTGATGAGCTGTTACGTGCATAGAGACCCCCCTTCCTACATATCGAGGATAGTCCCCAGAATAGCAGGTTAGGTAATACAATAAAGCTCAATTTGCACTCTTAGATACAAAGGGAGCAGAACAAAATTAAGTCAAATTATCAGTCAGGGGTTCATACACAGAAAGGAAATCAAATGACACTTCATGACAAAAGGAGCAAGCAGGAGGACAAGTCCCAAAAAAAACATGCAGAGGTTGGGGATCCGGATAACAACCCAGGTACTGGGAAACTGACAAGCAATAGGAGCTGGGGAACTGGAGAAGCTCACAGCAATTTCCAAGAAATATGCTAGATTGAATTACAAGGGTTTGGGACTTGGGAGTAGCCCAGAAGAGTAATAGCCATTGCACAGTACACATCTTTTGTAAGTTAAAGTACCTTTTGTTTCACTAGGAGTTTGCCAGTTTGCAGTACCTCCCTTTCATCTATTTTTACAAAAGTGTTTCCAGAATCCAGAAGTAAATTTGGTACCTCTATCTAATGTGATGGACTCTGGAAGCCCATGTAACCAGAATATCTCCTTGATGAATATGGATTGAGTGGTGCTGGCCTGGAGGCAATGCAGGGATTCCCTTTCCTTGCTTTGCAGGGCAAAGCAAGTGATCTCAAAATACAAACCTTAAAACCAAATATGTAGAATTCTAATGAACAACACAAGTGTGTTCGAGTTCAGATGACCGCACAAATGTGCAAAATGAAAAAAAGGAACTGGCTTTGTGGAATTGGCAGTAAGGGAAAGGAAAATCAGACTCCCTATTCATAGACTGAGACCCAGGCAGATAGAAACAAAATAGGGCTTCAAAAAAAATACTATTAGTAAATGTCTATTAAATGATCAATTACTATTAAAAGAATGGTTTATTTTCAGCACTAATGTTTTGAAATGGAAAACATGCAAATGTTTCTACTGGGAGTCAAATGAAAGCCTGAATGAGCAGTAATCACCAATCATTTATAAAAAAGGAGATACAAGCTTTACCATGGAACGAAGCTGAACTGCATGGTGTCGCTACTGTACATTGACTTATAACAGCATTTGGAACATGCCAATGCCAATAATGGATGCGGTATTGGAAATCCCAAAGTGTGGTTAAATGGATTAATGGAGTCCATGTTTGTGTTTTGCAATTGATACAGTGGTCTTTTATCATATAATAAACAATTATAAATGCCATTAAAATGTGAGCATGAGGGGTACACTGGGCATGTTTAATCAATTGATGAATTTTTAAACTTATAAGGCTACGTTAGAAATATTGCGTCCGTACTAACTTGCATTACAAGTAAACGCAGCGGCACAACACAAATTATCTGAAACTGAAGTCCTTGCGCACACAATTTACTTTCAATTTTTAATGCCCTCGGTAACCCGTCTGCATTAAGAGGTCGATTTAACAAGCAGTGGTTGCTGCTTCCGACCTCGATCTTTTCTGGTCCACCAGAAACGGAAGTTAAGAAGCAGTGGTTGTAATAAAATCATCCCAGACCAATACAATCGGGATGATTGATGGCCCCTGCTAGCGGCCGAATTGGCCTCCGGTGAGAGGGGGCGGCATTGCACAAGCTGTCATAAAGCTGTCAGCATTTAGCGAGGTCGGGCGGACATGATTTGCTACAGTGAATATGTCCCCGACCCTACATAAATATACCCCTAAAAGTCTACTTCTTGTGGAGTTTTGAACAAGCAAAATTGCTAAATAGCGTCTCATTTGTAATCTGGCCCTTAATGTATTTAAAAGTATTTTAATTAATTTTCATTAAGAAAACCTTGTTTTCCAGTTTTGGGGAGATCAAGAAGAACAGTGTGGGATATTTAGACGAATGTGACCTCAACTTATCTCGCCTTTTAGAACAGGATTTTAATATTTAAACTGTAAACTTTGAAACTTTGAAACAGCCAAGTAACAAGGGCACTCTGGGAGCTATGACAGAGTTCAGCAGATATCTGGGGAAAAGTGAAGATAAGAAGCGCTGTGCAGCAGAAAGGTGGTGGGCATGAATAGGGATACAGGTTATGGTTCTCTAATGTAAATAATGGCACAGTGAAAATGTAGAGTTCACCCATGTGTTCAGTTAGAAACCTGCAGTGCATTGCTGCTCCTTCAACAAATGATACCAAGAGAATGAAACAAATTAGAGAATAGAAGTAAATTAGAAAGTTGTTTAAAATTGCATTCTCTATCTGAATCATGAAAGAAAAATTTTGGGTTTCATGTCCCTTTAACATAGCAGAGTAGGGTAAAAGTAAGGGCACAAAATGGTTTATATTAACAAATCAGAGCTTGTTTCCCACAAAAGAACAGAGAACAAAAGGTCAAAAGTTAATGTGACATTTGTGGCATTAAAGAAAAACGGGAACATACAAAAAAAAAAAATTAATAATAATACCAGAAATAATTGTAGTGATAGAGAAAAAAGGATAGGTATTGGTTTTAGTCAAAATCAAAAACATTCTTTTCTTATAGTCCTTGCTTGTAGGTGCTTATATTTTTAATAGCTATTATATTTTATTTTGGTGATGTCAGTGGCATGCATATTTCTTACTTCTTTAGGGATACTAGAGCTGTAAATTCTGACCTAAGAATAGATTAGTTAAGAAGGCCATGATACCCCCAAATGTTGAAACACTTGAAAAGTGCTGCTAGCATAGCTGTAAAAAGCTGACTTAGAAAATATCACCTGAAACATACTCTATGTAAAAAAGAAAGATATTTTACCTCAAAAGTTCCTCAGTAGCCACATCCCATTGTAAAGGACTTCTAAGCAGCAAATCAGTATGTCTGTCCGCGGGACAAGCTAAGGGAAGTGAGCTTTGTGTGTAACTACTCATTTTATTTCTAGTTAAGGAAGTTTTACTATGAAATCTCATGAGAGTTAAGGGAAAGTCTCAATGAGATCCCAGTAAAATAGTTCATGACCTCAGGCACTGCTGATGCTGATTGGTTGCTGTATATTTCTTAATTAATTTTTTTTTTACCTGCAGCTGGGCAACAGCTAAGTATAACTTTGTTACACAGAACTTACTCTGCTGAGCTGAGGAAATTGTTAGGTAAAATATCTTCCATTTTTTACATAGAGATGCTGCAGGTGATATTTTGCTTGTCAGCTTTTTTACAATTATACAGCATCAGTTTCAATGTGATTTAGCATATTGAGTATTAATGTCCCTTTAATTCAAATTATTTAATATTGTATTTTTGGCAGGAGATTTGGTGCTATTAGACTGTAAGTATGTCTATGCCAATAATTTGTTGAAATCAGATGATAAAAAGGGGAATAGACAGCTTTTAGGGTATTGTTTGAATAATTCAAAGAAAAAAAAGTTACAAAATAAAAATAAGGAAAGAAAATGCGTGATAAGTGTTTTTAAAATATTTAAATCTTTCATTTGGTTACCAAACTTTTAGAAAACAAATAATAATGCATATCGCAATGCTGTTTTTATTTTACTTCATTAAATATTTCATAGGACAATATTGGGCTTGATGTAAAAAAATGAAATATTTATTTAGTTTTTGTGAAAAAATTAACTCATCAGAAGGCCAAAAACAAATTCTGTAACCTGCAATGCTGCAGAAACAAATTTCTGGTTTAAGCAATTTGCAGCCTTTTGTAAAACCTATGTTACAGATTTTGCTTTGTTTTTTGGGTCTCTGGAAAGCTTTGAAAATATACATTTATTACACAAAAGCGCATGAGTTGTTTAGTTTTCCTTTATGGACCCAGCCAAACCAGTGAAATTTATATTAGATTAGATATAATCTAGGTAGATACCCTAATCACCTTTAGGGGTATATTTATCAAAGCGTCAACTGAAAATATGCTTGAATCCCGCTTCATATTTGTCGCAAGATTGATCCGCCGTAGTTATCAAAACGTCAAGATCGGCAAATGTTGAAATTTGTGACGTAATATACGCTCCCACTATCTCAATCTAGCGCACATCGATGCTTGCGTCATTACAGATGTTTCAAATTCATATTCGACTATATTTGACCCTTTTCCAAATTTATCAAACATTTAACAGGTACACTCGCGTCTATTCTGACGCAGCGTACCTAGTTATCAATCCGCCACCCTTGAGGCCGTGGATGCCATAGAACTCAATGGGTGTCTGAAAACAGAGAAAGCTTATGTTCGATGCTGCAAGAGAATGAAGTATTACATAATAAAAGTAAATTAGAAACTATAAAATTGTATACCCTTTCTAAATCAAACAATATTATTGTTCCACATTTGGTGCTCTAGTAGATATAGGATAAAAATGAAAAATATTACTACTTATGGATTATTATTACAACTTTGTCTCTCCTTACAAAGCAATGGGACGATACCTATTTCTCAAAATTTGTTGCAAAGTTTTTGCCCCATACTGTGTTGCACTAAATAGATATAGAGATAAAAATGAAATAAATACTACAACATAATATAGCTAACTTCCTTTTATAAAAAAAAAAAAATAAAAATGCTGTTGTGCACGCATGTTTAGAGCCATGTAATACAAGTCCACTCTTCAATTTGCAAACCAATTTTGATGCAACACTTTTTCCCGCACCAATTATGAGCTCAAACTCTAAACAACCCACACTTGTGAATTTTTCAACCCACATTTGATTGAGATATGCATAATCACATGATTTATGACATCAGCCAATCTGATTTTAAACTATCTACTAACAAATCAAATTGCTCGATTCTTTGTGTCATTGATCACTCATCAGAACTTGTAAGTACCATTTGTTACACTGTGTATTATACTTTGAAAGTATGCATATGTGCAATTAGTATTAAAGATAAACATTTGATGCAGACATTAGGACACACAGTGTAATATTTTAGACAATGATTTTAAAATTCAAATTGATGTTTGATTCAATATAATCTTAAAATAATAGCTCAAAGGGATAGCCCACTAACATTAAACTGTCATGATTAGATACAGCAGAAATTAAAATCATCTTTACTGTCATGCTTTTCAGTGTATTTCTTACTTCTCTTGAATTTCTTTTTCAGTAAGAAATGTCTTATATCTAACACTGTGTAGGGTGTTTTTAAAACAAACTGCAATCAGGAGGGGTTACACAGGTACAGAGAGAAAACTGGCCCAGCTCTTAAAATATCAATTGATTCCAAATAAATACATATGATACCCTGATTACATGTTATATTCACATTATTCCTGCTCAGAATAATAAACATTTACATATATACATATAGTGGTATAAATAAACACAGAGATATGAAGATAACATTGTTTAGAACAAAAAAAGGAACTTAGGGACATGTAAATATGTTTGCAAAAGATTTCTGACATAACACACATACATATATATATATATATATATATATATATATATATATATACAGTATCTCACAAAAAAGAGTACACCCTCACATTTTTGTAAATATTTTATTATATATCTTTTATGTGAAACACTGAAGAAATGACACTTTGCTACAATGTAAAGTAGTGAGTGTACCTGTATAACAGTGTAAATTTGCTGTCCCCTCAAAATAACTCAACACACAGCCATTAATGTCTAAACCGTTGGCAACAAAAGTGAGTACACCCCTAAGTGGAAATGTCCAAATTGGGCCCAATTAGCCATTTTCCCTCCCGGTGTCATGTGACTCGTTAGTGTCTCAGGTGTGAATGGGGAACAGGTGTGTTAAATTTGGTGTTATCGCTCTCACACTCTCTCATACTGGTCACTGGAAGTTCAACATGGCACCTCATGGCAAAGAACTCTCTGAGGTCTGAAAAAAAGAATTGTTGCTCTACATAAAGATGGCCTAGGCTATAAGAAGATTGCCAAGACCCTGAAACTGAGCTGCAACACGGTGGGCAAGACTATACGGTTTCACAGGACAGGTTCCACTCAGAACAGGCCTCGCCATGGTCGACCAAAGAAGTTGATGCATGCTCAGCGATATCCAGAGGTTGTCTTTGGAACTATGAGTGCTTCAGCATTGCTGCAGAGGTTGAAGGGATGGGGTCAGTCTTCAGTGCTCAGACCATACGGCCTGCACACTGCATCAAATTGGTCTGCATGGCTGTCATCCAGAAGGAAGCCTCTTCTAAAGATGATGCACAAGAAAGCCCAGCAAACAGTTTGCTGAAGACAAGCAGACTAAGGACATCGGATTACTGGAACCATGTCCTGTGGTCCGATGAGACCAAGATAAACTTATTTGGTTCAGATGGTGTCAAGCGTATGTGGCGGCAACCAGGTGAGGAGTACAAAGACAATTGTGTCTTGCCTACAGTCAAGCATGGAGGTGGGAGTGTCATGGTCGGGCCTACATGATTGCTGCCGGCACTAGGGAGCTACAGTTCATTGAGGGAACCATGAATGCCAACATGTACTGTGACATACTGAAGCAGAGCATGATCCCCTCCCTTCGGAGACTGGGCCGCAGGGGCAGTATTCCAACATAACAACCCCAAACACACCTCCAAGGACGACCACTGTCTTGCTAAAGAAGCTGAGGGTAAAGGGTGATAGGACTGGCCAAGCATGTCTCCAGACCTAAACCCTATTGAGCATCTGTGGGGCATCCTCAAATGGAAGATGGGGGAGCGCAAAGGTCTCTAACATCCACCCGCTCTGTGATGTCAGCATGGAGGAGTGAAAGAGGACTCCAGGTGGCACCCTGTGAAGCTCTGGTGAACTCCATGCCCAAGGGGGTTAAGGCAGTGCTGGAAAATTATTGGTGGCCACACAAAATTTTGACACTTTGGGCCCAATTTGGGACATTTCCACTTAGGGGTGTACTCACTTTTGTATGCCAACGGTTTAGACATTAATGACTGTGTGTTGAGTTATTTTGAAGGGGACAGCAAATTTACAGCTGTTATACAGGCTGTACACTCATTACTTTACATTGTAGCAAAGTGTTATTTCTTCAGTGTTGTCACATGAAAAGATATAATAAAATATTTACAAAAAATGTGAGGGGTGTACTCACTTTGGGAGATACTGTGTATATATATATATATATATATATATATATATATATATATTTGTACACAACAAGTATGTGCAAGAGATATACATACAAATTCTAGCATAAATAATCATTTTAAAAAAAAACATGTGAAATAAAAAGCAAATCATGTCTTCTAGAAATACAAATACACATTAATTTATGTGAAAGTATCAAATAGAAATAAATATAAAAATAACTTTCTATGAGATATTGTTTGTTGAGGGTATAAATCTATCTATTTCTTGGACATTAACAGATGAAAAATAAAAGATTAGCTTAGAGAAATGTGCTTGTTCATGGACAGTAATAAATGGTAAAAATAAAGTGTGAAAAACCTGAATAACCGCAACATTGATGACTGGTTAGTTGCTCATCGTGCCGTACTTGACACACGTGTTTTTGAGTTTGTTTTTTTTTATAAATAAGGGGATCGTATGTGGATCTGCGTCAGCGATGTCTGGTGAGCATATTGACGCCAGCGAATGCACTGAGATTGACGCTTTGATAAATATCCCCCTTAATGTACCTAAGCATAGATTCTTCAATTGGCTATAAACTACAACTAGTTAAAGGGCCGCTAAATACAGTAGAATTGCATAATTAACAAGTGTATATTAAAAAGACTGCAATAACACTTTTAAGAAGCAGAAGATTTTTCCTAATTTGCCGGCCTCTTGTGACAGCCATCAGCCAATCACAGACTAGTATACTTATACCCTATAAACTTGTGCACATGCTCAGTAGGAGCTGGTGCCTCAGATTGCGTGTATATAAAAAGAATGTGCAAAATTTGATAACCAAAGTAAAAATGGAAAGTCTCTTAAAACTGTACACTCTATCTGAATTATGAAAATGTAATTTTAAAGGGACAGTCTACACCAGAATTTATATTGTTTTAAAAGATAGATATTCCCTTTATTACCCATTCCCTAGTTTTTCCATAACCAACACAGTTATATAAATATACTTTTTACCTCTGTGATTATCTTGTATCTAAGTCTCTGCAAACTGCCCCCTTATTTCAGTTCTTTTGACAGACATCCATTTTAGTCATTCAGTGCAGGGTTCGATAGGTAACTCCACGTGCGTTAACATAGTGTTATCTATAGTGACACACATGAACTAATACCCTCTAGTGGTGAAAAACTGTCAATGTCTTGAGAGAAGAGGCAGCCTTCAAGGGCTTAGAAATTAGCATAGAACCTCCAAGGTTTAGCTTTCATCTAAGAATACCAAAAGAACAAATCAAAATTGGTGATAAAAGTAAATTGGAAAATTGTTAAAAATGACATGCCCTATCTGAATCGATGAAAGTTTATTTTGAACTAGACTGTCCCTTTAACCTTTAGCATCCTTTAATAGTCTGCTGGTATGAGATAGTGAGCACTAATATTTAAGAGACAACACTTTATATTATTTTTGTTTGGCTACCTAAAATGGACACTAGCATTCCAATATCAAGAACATGTTAGTGCCATAAATGCCCAAAATCTACCAGAAACACTTGTACAGCCAATGATACAAAACCTGGTCTGTTGTATCTATTGATACATTTCTCACATACGTTCATTGTTTATTAAACTGATATAAACAGACAGGGACATGTCTTTTCATTTACATATGACTTGTTTTGGTTGACAGGACACAATGATGTAGTGGCACTCTTGTTCGTGGACCTTGTTCTGTGCTGTCACTACTGATATTGTTGGCACACAAGCAGTAAACGACAATCCAGTTTAATGTGTTGCTAATGGCAAAGAGAGTTACATTTTTGTATCTAGGGCTAGTTTCATGGAAACTCATTAGGCCATATTCGTAAGACGTAATCATGTTCGAAATGTATTAAAGCTTGCTTTACCTATGTTTTTCTAGCATTGCTTTTAGAGGGCATTCCTACATTAATTAAAACATGATATTTTCTTTGCGTATCATTCTTTTACAAGATACGACGAGGTCGCACGGATTTCATCCTTACTTATGGGATTACGCCTCCTGTTTTAGCAGGAAGTGGCAAAGAGCACCACAGCTGAGCTGTATATAGCTCCTGCCCCTCCCTCCCACCCCCCGTCATTCTCTTTGCTGTGTTAGTGATAGGAAGAGGTAAAGTGAGGTGTTAGTTTTAGATTACTTCAATCAAGAAGTTTTTTATTTTTAAAATGGTGCCAGAGAGTACTATTTTCCTCAGGGAGAAAATCGTCAGTCGTTCCTTCCAAGAGGAGTGTGAGACATCTTATTTTCTGCCCGCTGATGTTTGATCATCTTAGCAAATGTTTATCTAAGATCCATGCTGGTTCTACAGAGCAGTTTGAAAAATAGTAATAAATAAACATCTTAAGTGTGGAGAACCGTGACATGCACAAGCAGCATTGAGGTATGTTCTCAGGTCATTTGTTTCTGGGGAGACTTGATGCATCAGAACAGGGCTGACATTATTCCCTATCTGGGGAGGGGTAAGCAGTATACACTACATATATGATAATGGTGTACCTGAATTCCCTTTTGTATTGACTGCCAATGTGAATTACTCTGTATTGGCTAAACCCTGGAGATGCGGTGCTGAAGGTCATTGTTATACATGTATCTGACCTAAGGGAGTACAGTTTTTTTGTCTTGCAATTGGGCTTAATATTGGTGTGACATTTTTGTGTAAGAGGGGCACATGGCTTTATATTTTATTAATATCAACATGTTTGGTTTTTTCTAACCCATGCAGGTCTCTGTTATGGCTAGTGTTACGCCCACAGAGGGCGGGGGCCTATTTCCGCGCGCTCGACTCGCACTATCATCCGGATCGCATAGAAGCAAAGTCCTGGGCTCCGGTGGGGTCTAACTTGTTTTGCCTGTCGCAGGGCTCTAAAAGCTTCTCAAACAGCAGTGTATTCCGGGGGCAGGTAGGCGCCACAGCAGAGCTGTGGCGAGGTGCAGGAGGCCTGAATAAATAAAGAGATTTATATAACTGTTATATTGATTTATATTGCTTTTTTATACATCTAAGCAAGTTGATGCAATACAGTTAAGATATTTTGGGCACATTAGAATAGCATTTACTGCCAAAAACGCTGTTTTAAAAACAACAGTAAAATACATAGTACAAACATTTTGTCTATGTAATTGACTTCAGAGCTCAATATTTCAAATAGGATCGACTATTATGCTATTGCTAGACTGTTTAAACATGTCTGAACTTGAGGAAACTGTTGTTCTATGTGTTTAGATGCCATTGTGGAACCCCCCTCTTACTTTTTGTCCCTCATGTACTGAAAGGGCCTTACAATGTAAAGAAAAATGATTTTCTTTAAGGAAAGTGTGTCTAAGGATGTTCTCAGTCTGAGGAGAATCAGGTATGCCCCTACTGTCTCCCCATGCGTCACAACCTCTAAAGCCCACCCAATCGACGCCGGTTCTTCAACCGCGTCTACTTCATTTACTCTGCAGGATATGGCCTGCAGTTATGTCATCTACCCTTACAGAGGTTTTATCTAAGTTGCCAGTGTTACAGGGCAAGCGCAGCAGGACAGAAGTCAATTGAATACTGCGACCTCTGATGCTTTGTTGGCTATTTCCGATGTACCCTCACAGGGATCTGATTTGGGGGTCAGGGAACTTCTGTCTGAAGGGGAACTTTCTGATTTGGGAAATGTGTTGCCTCAGAACGGACTCGGACGTCATGTCCTTTAGATTTAAGCTTGAACACCTCCGCCTGTTGCTTCGGGAGGTTTTAGCTACTCTGGATGACTGTGACTCTATTGTGGTACCACCAGAGAAATTATGTAAGATAGACAAATACTTAGAGGTGCCTACTTACTCTGATGTTTTTCCGGTTCCTAAGAGAATCTCAGACATTATTACACGGGAATGGAAAGACCGGTGTCCCGTTCTAACCTTCTCCTAATTTTAAGAAAATGTATCCCATATCTGACACTATTCAGGACTCTTGGCAAACAGTCCCTAAGGTGGAGGGATCTATATCTACCCTGGCTAAGCGTACAACTATCCCTATTGAGGACAGTTGTGCTTTCAAAGACCCTATGGATAAGAAATTGGAGGGTCTTCTAAAAAAGTTATTTATTCCTCAGGGTTTCCTTTTACAACCGACAGCCTGCATTGTACCAGTTACCACTGCGGTGGCTTTCTGGTTTGACGCCTTAGAAGAGTCTCTTAAGACTGAGACTCCTTTAGAGGAAATTCTAGATAGAATTAAGGCGCTTAAGCTGGCTAATTCTTTTATTACGACGCCGCCTTTCAGATTGCCAAGTTGGCGGCTAAGAATGCTGGATTTGCCATTTTAGCGCGTAGAGCATTATGGTTAAAGTCTTGGTCTGCTGATGTGTCATCTAAGTCAAAGCATTTGGCTATTCCTTTCAAAGGGAAGACCCTATTCGGGCCTGACTTGAAAGAAATTATTTCTGACATTACGGGAGGTAAGGGTCATCTCCTACCTCAGGATAAAGCAGCTAAACTGAGGGGTAAACAAAATAATTTTCGTTCCTTTCAGAACTTCAAAGGAGTCCCCCTTCTTCTTCCTCTAAACAGGAAGGGAATTTTGCGCAATCCAAGGCCGTCTGGAGACCCAACCAGTCTTGGAACAAAGGTAAACAATCCAAGAAGCCCACTGCTGCTCCCAAGACAGCATGAAGGGGCAGTCCCCGGTCCGGGACCGGATCTAGTAGGGGGCAGACTTTCTCTCTTTGCCCAGGCTTGGGGTAAGAGATGTTCAGGACCCCTGGACATTGGAAATCGTGTCCCAAGGGTATCAACTGGAATTCAAAAATTCTCTCCCAAGGGGGAGGTTCCTTCTTTCAAGATTGTCTGTAGACCTGATAAAAAGAGAGGAGTTCTTACATTGTGTAAAAGACCTCTCTACTATGGGAGTAATTCGTCCTGTTCCATTAAAGGAACAGGGGCAGGGGTTTTACTCAAATCTTTTCGTGGTTCCCAAAAAAGAGGGAACGTTCAGACCCATTTTAGATCTCAAGAGTCTAAACAAATTTCTCAGAGTCCCATCCTTCAAGATCTAGACTATTCGAACAATTCTGCCATTGATCCCAGGAGAGTCAATATATTACTACCGTGGACTTGAAGGATGCATACCTTCATATTCCTATCCACAAGGATCATCATCAGTTCCTAAGGTTTTCCTTCCTGGACAAACATTTTCAGTTCGTGGCTCTTCACATTCAGGGTTGGCCACAGCACCAAGGATCTTCACGAAGGTTCTAGGGTCGCTTCTGACGGTTCTCAGGCCACGGGGGTATTGCAGTAGTGCCTTATCTAGATGATATTCTGATCCAGGCGTCGTCTTACCATCTGACAAAGTCTCATACAGACATGGTTCTGTCCTTTCTGAGGACTCACGGGTGGAAGGTGAATCTAGAAAGAGTTAATTAATTCCCCAGACCAGGGTTCCCTTTCTGGGAACTCTAATAGATTCCATATCATGAAAATTTTCTTGACAGAGGTCAGAAAGTTAAAGATTCTGAATACATGCCAAGCCCTTCAGTCCAATCCTCGGCCATCAGTGGCTCAGTGCATGGAGGTAATTGGATTGATGGTGGCGGCAATGGACATCATTCCATTTGCTCGTTTTCATCTCAGACCGCTACAACTGAGCATGCCCAGGCAGTGGAATGGAGATTATGCAAATTTGTCTCCTCAGATAGATTTGGATCAGGAGACAAGAGACTCTATTCTTTGGTGGTTGTCGCCGGATCATCTGTCCCAAGGGACGTGCTTCCGCAGACCCTCATGGGTGATAGTGACAACGGACGCCAGCCTACTTGGTTGGGGTGCAGTCTGGAATCCCTAAAGGCTCAGGGTGTGTGGACTCGGTCATAGTCTCTTCTTCCAATCAATATAATGGAATTGAGAGCAATATTCAATGCGCTTCAGGCTTTGCCTCAGTTAGCTTCGCCAAATTAATCTGTTTTCAGTTGGACAACATCACGACTGTGGCTTAAATAAATCATCAGGGAGGAACAAGAAGTTCCTTAGCGATGACAGAAGTATCCAAGATAATTGGTGGGCGTAGGCTCACTTTTGTTATCTGTCAGCAATCTACATCCCAGGAGTGGACAACTGGGAAGCGGACTTTCCAAGCGACAGACGTTTCATCCGGGGGAGTGGGAACTCCATCCGGAGGTTTTTGCCACCCTGATTCTCAGATGGGGCAGCCCGGAATTGGATCTGATGGTGTCTCGTCAGAATGCCAAGCTCCTAAGATACGGATCCAGGTCAAGGGATCCTCAGGCCGAACTGATAGATGCCTTGGCAGTGCCTTGGTCGTTCAACCTAGCCTATGTGTTTCCACCGTTTGCTCTCCTTCCCCGGGTGATTGCTCGGATCAAACAGGAGAGGGCTTCAGTAATTCTAATCACACCTGCATGGCCTCACAGGACTTGGTATGCCGATCTAGTGGACATGTCCCTCTGCCGCCGTGGAAGCTTCCATTGAGGCAGGACCTTCTCATTCAAGGACCCTTCCAACACCCAAATCTAGTTTCTACAACTGACTGCTTGGAGATTGAACGCTTGATTTTATCTAAGCGGGGGTTCTCTGATTCGTAAATACCTTATTGTTGCGAATCTAAGGGCTATTCATGGAGTAGAGTTAGGATTCCCAGGATTCTGTCTTTTCTCCAAGAAGGATTGGAGAAAGGATTATCAGTGAGTTCCTTAAAGGGACAAATCTCTGCTTTGTCAATTTTACTACACAAACGTTTGGCTGATGTTCCAGACGTTCAGTTTTTTTGTCAGGGCGCTAACCAGAATCAAGCCTGTGTTTAGACCAATTGCTCCACCATGGAGTTTGAATTTATTTTCTTAATGTTCTTCAAGGGGTTCCGTTTGAACCCATGCATTCCATAGATATTAAGTTGTTATATGGAAGGTTTTATTTTTGGTTGCTATTTCCTCTGCTCGTAGAGTTTCTGAGCTTTTAGCGTTACAATGTGACTTGCCTTATCTTATCTTACATTCTGATAAGGTGGTTTTACGTACCAAACCTGTATCCCTTCCTAAGGTGTTTCTAATAAGAATATTAATCAGGAAATTGTTTTTTCCTTCATTATGTCCTAAATCCTTCTTCTAAGAAGGAGCGTCTGTGCTTAACTTGGACGTGGTCCATGCCCTGAAGTTTTACTTCGCAGGCGAATAAAGAATTTCATCAATCATCTTCATTATTTGTTGTTTTCTCTGGAAAGCGTAGGGGCCAGAAAGCTTACGGCTACCTCTCTTTCTTTTGGCTGAAGAGTATCATCCGTCTGGCATATGAGACTGCTGGACCAGCAGCCTCCTGAAAGAATTATGGCTCATTCTACTAGGGCTAAGGCTTCCTCATGGGCATTTAAAAACAATGCTTCTGTTGAACAGATTTCCAATTTTTACAAATTTGATACTTTTGCTTCTTCTGAGGCTGTTTTGGGAGAAAGGTCATCAAGCAGTGGTTGCCTTCTGTTTAGGTTCCTGTCTTGCCCCTCCCCTTTCATCCGGTTGTCCTATAGCGTGGGTATTGTATCCCATAAGTAAGGAGGAAATCCGTGGACTCGTCGTATCTTGTAAAGGAAAAGGAAATTTATGCTTACCTGATAAATTTATTTCTTTTACGATACGACGAGTCCATGGCCCACCCTGTTTTTCTAAGATAGGTTTTTATTTTTTGTTAAACTTCAGTCACCTCTGCACCTTGGCTTTCCTTTCTCTTCCTAACTTCGGTCGAATGACTGGAGGCGGGAGGGAGGGGAGGAGCTATATACAGCTCTGTTGTGGTGCTCTTTGCCACTTCCCTGCTAAACAGGAGGCTTAAACCCATAAGTAAGGATGAAATCCGTGGACTCGTCATATCGTGAAAGAAATAAATTATCAGGTAAGCATAATTTCCTTTTTTATATATAGGGATTTCACATTTAAATGTATTTCAAAATGGTTGATTAAAACTTCTTTTTTAAATGTCTTACGGGTAGATTACGAGTTTAGCGTTATGAGCTGTGCGGTGCTACCGTGCATTTTTTTTTCTCACCGCTCACTTCCCTGCAGCGCTGGTATTACGGGTTTTTACAAACCGGCGTTTAAAAGGCAAGAAGTGAGCGTAGAGCAAAATTGAGCTCCACACTGCACTCCAATACAGTGCTGCTTTAAGTCAGCGGTGAGCTGGTTGTACGTGCTTGTGCATGATTTCCCCATAGACATCAATGGGGAGAGCCGGCTGAGAAAAAGTCTAAAGCATCGTAAATCTCAGTAACGCAGGCCCCATTGATTCCTATGGGGAAACAAAATTTATGTTTTACAACCTAACACCCTAACATGACCCCGAGTCTAAACACCACTAATGTTACACTTATTAACCCCTAATCTGCTGCCCCTGGGACATCGCTGACACCTACATTATATTTATTAACCCCTTATCTGCCTCTCCAGACATCGCCGCCACCTTACATTATACTTATGAACCCCTAATCTGCTGCCCCTAACATCGCGACACCTACATTATAGGTATTTACCCCTATCTCCCTCCCCAATGTCACCGCCAACCCTACCTACATTTATTAACCCCTAATCTGCTGCCCCCAACGTTGCCCGCCACTATTTCTAAATTTATTAACCACTAAACCTAACCCTAACACCCCCTAACTTAAATATAATTTAAATCTAAATAAAATTCCTAACATTAACTAAATTATTGCTATTTAAAACTATCTACATAAAATAAACCCTAAGCTAGCTACAATATAACTAATAGTTACATTGTAGCTAGCTTAGGGTTTATTTTTATTTACAGGCAAGTTTGTATTTATTTTAACTAGGTAGATTAGTTACTAAATAGTTATTAACTATTTAATAACTACCTAGCTAAAATAAATACAAATTGACCTGTAAAATAAACCTAACCTAAGTTACACTAACACCTAACCTAACCCTACAATTAAATAAATTACCTAAATTAAATACAATTAAATAAATTAAATAAAATTAGCTAAATACAAAAACAAACACTAAATTACAGAAAATAAAAAACAAATTTACAAGATGTTTAAACTAATTACACCTAGTAACCAATCTAGTAACCCTATCAAAATAAAAAAACCCTACCCAAAATAAAAAAACTCTAGCCTAAACTAAACTACCCAATAGCCCTAAAAGGGCCTTTTGCGGGGCATGCCCCAAAAGAAATCAGCTCTTTTACCTGTAAAAACAACCAACGCCCCAACAGTAAAACCACCACCCACTCAACAACCCCCCAAATAAAACCCTAACTAAAAAAACCTTAAGCTCCCCATTGCCATGAAAAGGGCATTTGGATGGGCATTGCCCTTAAAAGGCCATTTAGCTCTATTGCAGCCTAAAGCCCTAACCTCAAAAATAAAACCCACCCAATACACCCTTAAAACATCCTAACACTAACCCCCGAAGATTCACTTACCGGGAGAAGTCTTCATCCAAGCGGCAAGATGTCTTCAATGAAGCCGGGCAGAAGTGGTCGTGGGTGGTGGGTTTTACTGTTGGGGGGTTGTTTGTATTTTTTTTTACAGTTAAAAGAGCTGATTTCTTTGGGGGCATTGCCCCGCAAAAGGCCTTTTAAGGGCTATTTGATAGTTTAGTTTAGGCTAGGGTTTTTTTTTTATTTTGGGTGGGCTTTTTTATTTTGATAGGGCTCTTAGATTAGGTGTAATTAGTTTAAATATCTGTAATTTGTTTTTTATTTCTGTAATTTAGTGTTTGTTTTTTTGGTAATTTAGCTAATTTTATTTAATTTATTTAATTGTATTTAATGTAGGGAATATATTTAATTGTAGTGTAGTGTTAGGTGTTAGTGTAACTTAGGTTAGGTTTTATTTTACAGGTCAATTTGTATTTATTTTAGCTAGGTAGTTATTAAATAGTTAATAAATATTTAGTAACTATTCTACCTAGTTAAAATAAATACAAACTTGCCTGTTAAAATAAAAATAAACCTAAGTTAGCTACAATGTAACTATTAGATATATTGTAGCTAGTTTAGGATTTATTTTATAGGTAAGTATTTCGTTTTTAAATAGGAATAATTTAGATAATGATAGTAATTTGTATTTAGATTTATTTAAATTATATTTAAGTTAGGGGGTGTTGTTAGGGTTAGGGTTTTAGACTTAGATTTAGGGTTTAATAAATTTAGAATAGTGGCGGCGACGTTGGGGACGGCAGATTAGGGGTTAATAAATGTCGGTAGGTGTCGGCAATGTTGGGGGGCAGCAGATTAGGGGTTAATAATATTGAACTAGTGTTTGCGAGGCGGGGAGTACGGCGGTTTAGGGGGTTAATATGTTTATTCTAGTGGCGGGTGATGTCCAGAGCGGCAGATAGGGGATTAAAAATTTTATTATAGAGTTTTGCGATGCGGGAGGGCCTCGGTTTATGGGTTAATAGGTAGTTTATGGGTGTTCGTGTACCTCTTTTAGCACTTTTATATGAGTTTTTATGCTACAGCGTTGTGTAACATAAAACTCATAACTACTGACTTTAAAATGCGGGTACAATCTTGACGGGGTAGGGTGTACCGCTCACTTTTTGGCCTCCCAGGACAAACTCGTAATACCAGCGCTATGGAAGTCCCCATAGAAAAAAGGCTTTACGAAATTTACATAAGTTGGTTTGCGGTAAGGCCAAAAAAGTGCTTTACCGTACAACTCGTAATCTAGCCGTTAGTAAATTATCTTTGCAATTTTTATAAGTGATTTTTGTATTTAATGTAGTCATATAAAAAACAAAAAAGATAGTATGGTGGATCTGGGCGCTGCACTTGAAACCATTGATAGCTGCATAAAAACGATCAGAAAATAAACTAAGAAAATTAGCCCCACAAAAATCCAAAGTTATATCTAATATCAAGTGTACATTCATGTATTCCCCAAAGAAGTCAATGGAGAGAAAAAAACACTCTAACGCAAACCCGATTGTATATTCTCATTTGCACTAACCCAACATGAAAATATTAATATTTTACATTCCAATGTTCTGCAAATAACAGAATATGTTCTATTATTCAGAATAATTTGTTCAGAATATTGGAATGTAACATATTTACAGTAAATACACAGTATAACACTTAAAGAATACTCTAGTCAAAATGCAACTTTCAAGATTCAGATAGAGCCTGCAATTTTAAGCAACTTTCTAATGTACTCATATTAACACATTTTCTTTGTTCTTTTGTTATCTTTATTTGAAAAAGCAAGAATGTAAGCATAGGAGCCTGCAAATTTTGGTCCAGCACCTGGGTAGCGCTTTCTGATTGGTGTCTAAATGTAGCCACCAATCAGCAAGCGCTACCCAGGTGCTAAACCAAAAATGGTCGGCTTCTAAGTTTACATTCAAATAAAGATACCAAGAGAACAAAGAAAAAATGGGTAATAGGAAGTAAATTAGAATGTTGTTTAAAAGTGTATGCTCTATCTGAATCATGAAAGTTAAATTTTGACTAGACTATTCCTTTAATTAAATATGAATATTGCATAAATATGTTTTTTCATGTTTCCCTCTACTTAGCTGCAAAGGGCTCTAAAGCACTTCTATATATATCTATAAATGTGCACATATATATTTATGTGTTTATATGTATATATATGTCTCTAAATACATATATACACACATATAAATACAGCTGTGCACACACACACACACACACACATATATATATATATATATATATATATATATATGTATGTCTATGTTAAAGCCCTTTTGCCTGCCTTTTTATTTCTAACACCCTGAGACCTCATATCTTTAAACCCTTATAACTTTTTTTTTTTAATAATTGTTATTATATGGTGTTATTATATGTGTAAGTGTACTTTGTAATGTATTTTTGATGTGTTTTGTGACACTTTTTTGTTTCGTGAAACAGTTAACAAGAACTCTCATGACATGGTAATTATTCTAGCGTAAATCGCAATTGCACTTAAGCGATCACATTTACTTCCAACTTGTAATACCAACGCAATTTAACTGGCATGCAAAAGATTGTGAAAACCCTTCAGATAGCATAAAAAAGTGGTAACTGAACCATAATCGCTAAATCAATAAATCATATTTGTCCTTCATAATACAACAGTTTATGAGATTGTATAGATGGATGAAAACAAAGTAGCAATGTCATGGAATCTAGATACTTTGTAATTGGAAAAAGCTCTGTCCTTAATCCAGACGTTTCTTCAGCGTGAATCCTACGTAGTGCTTTCAGGGGTGTTTGCTGCCTCCTGAGAGGTACTCCCACATCCCACAATGAAAGAAGAAAAATCTGTAAAACGCAATGAAACAGAAGGCAAAACCGCGACTCCAGGATAAAAACATTTAACTGAAAACACACACGCAAGACATGCTGGAAATCACAAGACATCAATATGACTTAGCACGAATCTGGATTGTCTTCCAATCCTTTTCTCGGCATCTACAAATAGCCGAGATTACACCGCTTACCTGCATTGATGCTCATCCAAAACCATCATGGAAAGGGAGTACGGAGATTTGTATGGTCCAGAAAGCGCCTATGTGTAGTAATATATTCCATTACTTGAAAAGCTCCAGATATAATATTATGAACATTCATGGAAGGGAAATGGTCAAAGAAATGATTGTCACAGTTGTGTATGTGTATATAAAAGGAAGAAACAAAGCCATGCTGGATATCCTTGGAAAGCCTGTTTGTAGCATGTAATATGGGTAGACTTGATGGGCCTTTTTGGTACTTTTCTTCCGTCAAATTCTATGTTTCTATGACTCTGTAAAGTCGAGTGTAAATGCTGTTGGTGTTTTTGCAGTCAAGGTG
Organism: Bombina bombina; assembly: GCF_027579735.1. NCBI lineage: Eukaryota > Metazoa > Chordata > Amphibia > Anura > Bombinatoridae > Bombina > Bombina bombina. Next base: position 115,699,342 of record NC_069506.1, read on the forward strand.
TACTTGGTATCAACATAGTCGCCTCTGTATGTGAGAAAACCTTCCTTTTGTTTTTCACGTATTTGTATTTGTTTTAATAAATGTTTTGAATTATATTTATGGTCTGGAGTATTTCCAAATATCAGCCACCAATCGTATCAACTATGCTGAACATATGCTCTACATATGCTAAAAACATAGCTGGTGACAGCTCAGAAGTTTGTCAGTAACTTCCTTTTAGTTGTAGGAGCCCTAAGCCATTCTTTATTTGTCTTACAATGTTACACTTACACATTGGGCTTGATTTATTATGCAGACATGATTCGCTATATTAAATCATGTCTGCAGGACATTGCCAAATACGGACAGATTATGCTGTCCGCATTTATCATTGCACAAGCATTTCACCAGAAATGCTTGTGCAATGACACCCTTGCTCACTGGTGACCAATCAACCACTAGCAGGAGCTGTCAATCATCCTGATCGTATTGGGATGAATTCAATGTGGGGGAGAGGTTAAGGAGCAGTAGTCTTATGACTGCTGCTTCTTAACTTTAGTTTCAGGCGAGCCCGAAGCAGTATTCGATGCTTAATAAATGGAGCCCTCTGTATAATTTGTGTTTATTTCCATGATTGATATTTTTAATTCATCCTGTTTGGAAAAGTGAATAGAAGACACGCTATTCCTAGCCATTCCAATATTGGAACTTATTGTGGACAGTAAAACAATTGTGCATTTTCTACTTTTGTCCCTATTTATCATTTATTGTATTTGTTATTTTTTTTACTTTGTTATATATTATATAACTTGTATAGTTGTGTTTTGTACCTGAGTACATGATATCTCTCACAGCAAACCAGGACCACTAGCAATGCACAAACGCAATAATTACAACAGCAATACTTGCATGTGAAATGGGTTTTGTAAATCTTCTTATTGTAAAATATTTACGTCTGTTTTATTATTATAAAGTGGTCTGGCCAGACAGAATAAGAAACCCGGCACATCCAAACAAAGGCCCAGTTCAAGCCTGTGGAATTGATAAAGACGAGACCTTGTGAAGTATTTAATTTTATGGTAGAATCTCGCTATTTCAAAGCCGATGATATTGTCGCTTTTTTATTTTTATTTATTTCGCTTGAAAAGTTTCAAAGATTTATTTTGTGTCTTTGTTAGAGTGGACCGCTTTATGGAGAGTGCTTTCCATTTGTTTGTTTTTATAAGGCTTTTAAAGCCTTTTTGTAATGTTGATATTCTTTGCTAATGGAATGTTTTCTATCAGATAAGAAATTAATGGTTACAAGATAAATGCAGTTCTGCTGATCATAATAAAGCTGATATTGCTACTTGCAGCTGTGATGAGGGAACGTCACAAATCGTTACGCAATTTTCCACCTGCAATACTGTGGTGATTTTTCTTTTGCCAACATTTTAATTTCACAAAAAGTTTTACTGAATCTTGGCCATAATCATTAAATAAAACATAACTCATCTGGCATTGCATTTTTACATTGTTGAGATTGGGTGGGTGGATGGCAGGGATGGGCGAATGTGTTTATATTCAAAATCGAATGTTAGAACAATGTTATTGTAGAAATTCGATTTACATAATAGAATGTTGACAAGAAAGAATATTCTTAAAAATTCTATTTTCGAATGTTACTTACAGTTTTCGACTGTTCCTTTCGAATTCGAATGTCACTTTCGAATTCGAATGTAGTAATTAAATACGAATATTATATTTAAAAAACACAGTAATAGACTAGAAATCCTATTTCGAATTTGAATATTACATTTATTAAACAAAGTTGTAGGCTAGTAATACTATTTTGAATTTGAATGTTACATTTGAATTTGAATGTCACATTCAAATTCGAATATTACATTTCGAAATTTGATGAATACATAGCTAAACATTCTATTATTCGAACGAATATTTTAGAATTTTATTGAAAAATTTGAAAACGATAATTCGAAAATAGAATGTTAGAATGTTATATAAACATTCTAAATTTGATTGGCACAAACAAATGTATCAAAATTCATTTTAAATTTCAAATTTTTAGAAACATTTCGCCCATCCCTAGTGGGTGGGTGGTTAGGAGAGGCCATATTCTAATTTTAGGTATTAAAACACTGACAAATATCCAGGACTAAAGCAGGGATGGCAAATTTATGGCACAAGTGTTAAAGGTGGCATTTCTAACAATTCTGCTTGCATTCTAGGCTTCCTTCATTATACTTGGCTGAATTATAGTACTTAATAAATTATTTTTCTTATGATTGCTATATATCAGCAATAAACCTGTAATAGAAAAATGAACTTTAATGTTTCATGAAAGTCCATTTAAATATAAAAAGATACCGTGGACACTTGATATAATTGGGAGAATCAATCATTTGAGCATCCCTATACTATAGTAAAATGTTGTTCCAAGATGGCAAATGTTGGCAAGCAGATAGGTACTGAACAATGTGCTGACGGTTTTATCTTTCTTTGAGGTTTTTTTTTTTTAACAATTTCCTAGCATTAACTTATTAAATGTATTAACTTATTAAAGCAGTTTTCCTACAGAGTTACAGAATACAACCATAGAGATGATGGCATTAGGCAACTATGAAGAGCTCCAAGTGTTCTGCATTTTGCAGAATGGTCTGAATTTTAGAGCTCTGTCCACTATTCCTCCTGCTGCTTCCTTACCCTTTTATAAAATGAAATAACAAACTAACTGTTGACCTTCTGAACCAATATTCAGAAATGCACAGCTACATCTCCATTCTGCCCATCAATGTTCCTGAAATGGCCAAATTACACACAGACTTTTCTACTCTTCCTGTTCCACAACATTACCCATAGACTGTTGAGATTTTGCCCCAAACCTCCTGGTTCCAAGGGTGAAGAAAATACATTTGGGAGCTATAGCAATATGTTTTTCCTGAATGTAAAATTCCAGCTTAAGAGGAAGAGGCTATCTTTTCTTCCTCTTTTCAATGAGATGGGAGTCAGTCCATGACCTTGTAAGAATACCTTCTTTTATAAAAAGAAATAATAATGAAAAGGTTGCTGACCCTTGGTTTTGTATGAGTAGGCTGTCAATCACAGTAGGCTCTTCAATGTCATCTTCTAGTATTACTGAAAAATAATAACTAAGACCTGAAAGGAGTTTTTTAGATTAAAAGGTTTATGGTATGCGAAATTACACATGAACTGAAGAAAAAAGAAATAAGAAGATATGATTAAAGGCTGATTGTAGGTCCAAAACACTGTTATTTTCCTGGACCCTGATATGGAGTAATACATTTCCCTTTTTAAACAACTTATGAGGATGGAACCAACTTATTTCTTTTTTAAAGTGGCATTTGGAAGTGGCTAAGCCACTTTATACTGTAAGTGTGTGCTGTTTTCCAACATTGAATTATACAATTACACGTGACCCTCAGGTTCCTATATTCTAGTGTATAAGTACAAATATTCTGCATGCAAAAGAACTGACACTGTATGTACAAATTCCCTCTGGTGAAAGGATATTAAGTTAAGTGTAAAAATGTGTTCAAGGTTGGTGGTAAGAGGATATTTTTTTTTTTTTAATATTTTTTTTATTTCCAGCACTGGTCACAGTAACAAACAGTCGGCTAGATTTAGAGTTTTGTCGGTAAGGACCCGCGTAGCTAACGCCGGCTTTTTTCTGGCCGCACCATAAAAATAACTCTGGTATTGAGAGTCCACATAATGTCAGCGTTAGGCTCCAAAAAAGGAGCGTAGAGCATTTTTAACGCAACTTCAACTCTCGATACCAGAGTTGCTTACGGACGCGGCCAGCCTCAAAAACGTGCTCGTGCACGATTCCCCCATAGGAAACAATGGGGCTGTTTGAGCTGAAAAAAAACCTAACACCTGCAAAAAAGCCGCGTTCAGCTCCTAACGCAGCCCCATTGTTGTCTATGGGGAAACACTTCCTACGTCTGCACCTAACACCCTAACATGTACCCCGAGTCTAAACACCCCTAACCTTACACTTATTAACCCCTAATCTGCCGCCCCCGCTATCGCTGACCCCTGCATATTTTTTTTAACCCCTAATCTGCCGCTCCGTAAACCGCCGCTACTTACATTATCCTTATGTACCCCTAATCTGCTGCCCCTAACACGCCGACCTCTATATTATATTTATTAACCCCTAATCTGCCCCCCACAACGTCGCCTCCACCTGCCTACACTTATTAACCCCTAATCTGCCGACCGGACCGCACCGCTATCATAATAAAGTTATTAACCCCTAATCCGCCTCACTAACCCTATAATAAATAGTATTAACCCTTAATCTGCCCTCCCTAACATCGCCGACACCTAACTTCCTAACTTCAATTATTAACCCCTTATCTGCCGACCGGAGCTCACCGCTATTTTAATAAATGTATTAACCCCTAAAGCTAAGTCTAACCCTAACACTAACACCCCCCTAAATTAAATATAATTTTAATCTAACGAAATTAATTAACTCTTATTAAATAAATTATTCCTATTTAAAGCTAAATACTTACCTGTAAAATAAACCCTAATATAGCTACAATATAAATTATAATTACATTGTAGCTATTTTAGGATTAATATTTATTTTACAGGCAACTTTCTAATTATTTTAACCATGTACAATAGCTATTAAATAGTTAATAACTATTTAATAGTTACCTAGTTAAAATAATTACAAAATTACCTGTAAAATAAATCCTAACCTAAGTTACAATTAAACCTAACACTATACTATCATTAAATTAATTAAATAAAATACCTACAATTACCTACAATTAAACCTAACACTACACTATCAATAAATTAATTAAATACAATATCTACAAATAACTACAATGAAATAAACTAACTAAAGTACAAAAAATAAAAAAGAACTAAGTTACAAAAAATAAAAAAATATTTACAAACATAAGAAAAATATTACAACAATTTTAAACTAATTACACCTACTCTAAGCCCCCTAATAAAATAACAAAGACCCCCAAAATAACAAAATGCCCTAACCTATTCTAAATTACTAAAGTTCAAAGCTCTTTTACCTTACCATCCCTGAACAGGGCCCTTTGCGGGGCATGCCCCAAGAAGTTCAGCTCTTTTGCCTGTAAAAAAAACATACAATACCCCCCCCAACATTACAACCCACCACCCACATACCCCTAATCTAACCCAAACCCCCCTTAAATAAACCTAACACTAAGCCCCTGAAGATCTTCCTACCTTATCTTCACCATACCAGGTTCACCGACCGTCCTGAAGAGCTCCTCCGATGTCCTGATCCAAGCCCAAGCGGGGGGCTGAAGAGGTCCATGATCCGGCTGAAGTCTTCATCCAAGCGGGAGCTGAAGAGGTCCATGATCCGGATGAAGTCTTCATCCAAGCGGGAGCTGAAGAGGTCCATGATCCGGATGAAGTCTTCTATCAACGGCATCTTCAATCTTCTTTCTTCGGGAGCCATCATCTTCCATCCGACGCGGAACATCCTCTTCTCCCGACGCCTACTAGCCGAATGAAGGTTCCTTTAAGGGACGTCATCCAAGATGGCGTCCCTCGAATTCCGATTGGCTGATAGGATTCTATCAGCCAATCGGAATTAAGGTAGGAAAATTCTGATTGGCTGATGGAATCAGCCAATCAGAATCAAGTTCAATCCGATTGGCTGATCCGATCAGCCAATCAGATTGAGCTTGCATTCTATTGGCTGTTCCGATCAGCCAATAGAATGCGAGCTCAATCTGATTGGCTGATCGGATCAGTCAATCGGATTGAACTTGATTCTGATTGGCTGATTCCATCAGCCAATCAGAATATTCCTACCTTAATTCCGATTGGCTGATAGAATCCTATCAGCCAATCGGAATTCGAGGGACGCCATCTTGGATGACGTCCCTTAAAGGAACCGTCATTCTTCAGTTGGACGTCGCCGGATGAAGATGGGTCCGCGTCGGAGGTCTTCAGGATGGAGCCGGTCCTCATCGGATGAAGATAGAAGATGCCGCTTGGAAGATGATGGTTGCCGGTCCGGATCTACTCTTCTTCCCGGATAGGATGAAGACTTTGGAGCCTCTTCTGGACCTCTTCAGCCACCGGATGATGGATGTCTAGCCCCCGCTTGGGTTGGATGAAGATTTTGGAGCCAGGACGGATCGGTGATATCTGGTGAGGTGAAGACAAGGTAGGATGATCTTCAGGGGCTTAGTGTTAGGTTTATTTAAGGGGGGTTTGGGTTAGATTAGGGGTATGTGGGTGGTGGGTTGTAATGTTGGGGGGGGTATTGTATGTTTTTTTTTACAGGAAAAACAGCTGAACTTCTTGGGGCATGCCCCGCTAAGGGCCCTGTTCAGGGCTGGTAAGGTAAAAGAACTTTGAACTTTAGTAATTTAGAATAGGGTAGGGCATTTTTTATTTTGGGGGTCTTTGTTATTTTATTAGGGGGCTTAGAGTAGGTGTAATTAGTTTAAAATTGTTGTAATATTTTTCTTATGTTTGTAAATATTTTTTTATTTTTTGTAACTTAGTTCTTTTTTATTTTTTGTACTTTAGTTAGTTTATTTCATTGTAGTTATTTGTACATATTGTATTTAATTAATTTATTGATAGTGTAGTGTTAGGTTTAATTGTAGGTAATTGTAGGTATTTTATTTCATTTATTTATTGCTAGTGTAGTGTTAGGTTTAATTGTAACTTAGGTTAGGATTTATTTTACAGGTAAATTTGTAATTATTTTAACTAGGTAGCTATTAAATAGTTCTTAACTATTTAATAGCTATTGTACCTGGTTAAAATAATTACAAAGTTGCCTGTAAAATAAATATTAATCCTAAAATAGCTACAATGTAATGATAATTTATATTGTAGCTATATTAGGATTTATTTTACAGGTAAGTATTTAGCTTTAAATAGGAATAATTTATTTAATAAGAGTTAATTAATTTCGTTAGAATTAAATTATATTTAATTTATGGGGTTGTTAGTGTTCCGGTCGGCAGATTAGGGGTTAATGTTTGAAGTTAGGTGTCGGCGATGTTAGGGAGGGCAGATTAGGGGTTAATACTATTTATTATAGGGTTAGTGAGGCGGAATTAGGGGTTAATAACTTTATTATAATAGCGGTGCGGTCCGCTCGGCAGATTAGGGGTTAATAAGTGTAGGCAGGTGGAGGCGACGTTGAGGGCGGCAGATTAGGGGTTAATAAATATAATATAGGGGTCGGCGGTGTTAGGGGCAGCAGATTAGGGGTACATAGCTATAATGTAGGTGGCGGCGCTTTGCGGTCGGCAGATTAGGGGTTAATTATTGTAGGTAGCTGGCGGCGACGTTGTGGGGGGGCAGGTTAGGGGTTAATAAATATAATACAGGGGTCGGCGGTGTTAGGGGCAGCAGATTAGGGGTACATAGGGATAACTTAGCTGGCGGCGCTTTGCGGTCAGCAGATTAGGGGTTAAAAAAAATAAATCGAGTGGCGGCGATGTGGGGGGACCTCGGTTTAGGGGTACATAGGTAGTTTATGGGTGTTAGTGTACTTTAGAGCACAGTAGTTAAGAGCTTTATAAACCGGCGTTAGCCCAGAAAGCTCTTAACTACTGACTTTTTTCTGCGGCTGGAGTTTTGTCGTTAGATTTCTAACGCTCACTTCAGACACGACTCTAAATACCGGAGTTAGAAAGATCCCATTGAAAAAATAGGATACGCAAATGATGTAAGGGGATCTGCGGTATGGAAAAGTCGCGGCTGAAAAGTGAGCGTTAGACCCTTTTTTTGAGTGACTCCAAATACCTGAGTTAGCCTAAAACCAGCGTTAGGAGCCTCTAACGCTGGTTTTCACGGCTAACGCCAAACTCCAAATCTAGGCCAGTGTAAATTAGAGAAAACCTCACAGAGTACACCAACAAGCATTGTCACCACAACAGCACTGGGTTTTATTATATACTCTATTATCTTAGTTCTCCTTGACTCCTCCTACCCTTTCTATTCTCTATTCACTACCTGTGTTTATCCTAAGTCTATATGTGACTTCTATTGGAAATAACATGTTAACAGTAACATACAGATTACCAGATTTTCTCACTCCTTGTCTCTTGTTTAGCTGGATAGCTCTGTATCCCGCTTTGAGCTAATTGACAGATTCTCAAGAGTCTTTGTCATCAAGTCTTCTTCTTTTCATAATAAAAGTGGTATCTTCCATTTAGAAGTGAGTCTCTTCAGCTATCAACTTATAGTAACATTCCTACTCCATCCCTATCTTTTCCACACTATCACTAAAAGTCTGCACTCCTCAGTCCCACCTCGAGGTGCTCCCCCCAGGGTCTTTTCTCCACTTTCCATCCAACTCTCCCTAGAACGCTGATGGCTGGTTAGGAAAAAATATTCCATTTTCCATGTAATTGAGCTTCTAATACATGTTCAGAATCTTTGAATGGGTAAAGAATCTGCTTCTGATGTGATAAGTCTAGGCTACAGATAAGGGGCTCCCATTTAGATAAGAAGTGTTTTGTCCTTAGTGTTATGTCTCCCTGTGTGTCTATTTGTTCATATATCATTTGTTTTTGTAATGTTTTTTTGAGGTGTAATAACTTTGGCGGTGTGGGTGCCATCCACTGGTTAAAAATGAGTTTTCTAGCTTGTAGTATTACATTGTGAATGAACTTTGTATGTTTCCGTATCTCTTCCTGTGAGTGCAGAATTATCACAATTCCTGTTGTCAGCTCAATTCCTCCCCCGGTAGTATTCTCTAATCACTTCCGTGTCATGCCCCAGAATTTTGTTAGCCTCGGTCATTCCCATATCATATGTATGATGTTTGGGTTGGGATACGAACATTTTGGACATAGACCCGAAGCATCCGGGTTCCATTTGTGAAACATTTTGGGTGTTATGTATGTATTGTGTAGTAGGCTTGTATGTGACTCCCATATGTCATTTGACATGGAGGCCTTTCACACTTTTGTGAAACTTTGTTCAATACACTGATCCATAGATGGCTGTTCAGTCAATGTGTTCCATGTGTTCTGAAGGTGAGCTTTAGTGGCATTATTGGGTGCTGTTTGGAGGGTGTTGTAAGTGTGGGAGATAGAAGTCATTCCTCCTTTTGTCAGTGTCAACAGTCTGTAAATGACACATTTAGTGTCAGGCATATCACCAGCTTTCAGAAGGTCCTGTACATAATGTCTCATCTGGAGATAAGCGAAGTGGTGTTTGTTAGGTATATTGAAGTCTTTTTGCAGGTCCTTGAAGGGCCTAACCATTTTCTCATTCCCCAACAACACTTGTCGGAGAGTCGTTACACCCCACTCCTCCCATTGCTTAAAGGGTTTTGTGGTGAATCCTGCTTGGAAATCTTGATTGCCTTGCAGAGGGAGGTATATAGTATGTCGGTGTGAGACTCCCAGGGCCTTGCAAATCTTCCACCACGCCCTTATGGGTTGGTGAAGAAGGGTTGTGCCTCTGACTATGGTGTAAATTTGTGTGCGCGTCATGTGTGGGAGCATTTTCAGGGACCATGGTTTAATGATCTCCGTCTCCAGTTTGTAATTGGTAAAATGTCCCCTGTCTAAAAACCAATCCATCACGTATTTGGCCAAAGCTGCCCAATTGTAGTGCTCAATGTTTGGAAGCCCAAAACCTCCCATCGCAGGCGCACAAGTTATTTTAAGGTGGCTTATTCTGTGTTTTTTCCCTTTCCACAGAAAGTGCAGTATATCCCTATTTAAAAACTTGAGGTCTTGTTTGTGTATAAGCTCTAGGAGCATTTGTATTGTGTATAGCAGTTTGGGAAATAATATCATTTTAATTAATCCTACTCTCCCTGACAGGGTTAGTGGTAAAGAGGACCAGTTCAGTAGTATTCGTTGTAAGTCTTTGAACAGTGGGCGGAAGTTGATTTCATACCATTGGGTGGGATCCTTGGTCAGGGTGATACCTAGATATTTGAATGTGTTAGTGACTATTTTAAAGTTGTCATGAAGATGCACCGAGGGGCTTTTGTTCTGCAACCATAGCAATTCTGATTTGTCTTTATTTATGCAGTATCCTGAGATTTCACTAAACTCGGCAATAATCTGCATTTTGTTAGGGATATTTCTCCTGGGTTCTCGCGTATATAAGATCATGTTGTCTGCAAAGAGAGATATGTGAATAGTCTCTTTGCCTATACTTAAGCCCTCTGTGTCCTTTCTGATTCTAATTGCCAGAGGCTCTAGTGCGAGGTCAAAGAGGAGTGGAGACAGGGGACACCTATGTCTCGTGCATCTCATAAGCGGGAATGATCTAGACGGTGTGCCATTAATTAGTATTGCTGCCTGGGGTTTGTTATAAATAACGTTTATAGCTCTCATGAAGGCTCCCTGTATACAAAATTTCCCTAGTGTAGTAAACAAGTGGTCCCACAATATCTTGTTGAATGCCTTTTCGGCATCCACAAGTATCAAGCAAGCATCTTCAGTACAGTGGGTCTGGTCATGATTGTCGTTTCCCCAGTAGTGTGTAAGTACTAGTTGCAATTTTCTCATGTTCTTAACTGAGGATCTGCCTTTCACGAACCCAGTCTGGTCATCATGCACTAAAAAGGGAAGTATCTCTGCTATTCTATTGGACAATATTTTCATAAATAATTTGTAGTCCGAATTGAGTAGGGAAATTGGTCGGTAAGATGATGTTAGTAGTGGGTCTCTGTCCGGTTTGGGGATAACTGTCACATTTGCTTCCATAAACCTATTGGATAGTTTTGCCTTCCCTTCCATGATTGCATTGTAAAGTAGTGTGAGGGTTTCCGAGGTCTCCCCCCTGACCATTTTATAGAATTCCCCTGGCAATCCGTCAGGTCCCGGGGTTTTCTCTAGGGGCAATGCATCAATTGACCTAGTGACCTCTAGGGGATGGATTGGGGCATTTAGTTTATGAAGTTGTTCTTCATCTAGCTGTGGAAGATTCATATCTTTCCAGAAATTTTGTTTCCTCTCTGCATTTATATCTTGGGCGTTGTATAAATTGGAGTAGTAGTCAATGAATGCTCTATGTATGTCTGTTTCCTGTGTGAGTATCCCGTCCTTCCCTTTGATAGCTGCTATAGTATTAGGTTTTCTGTCCAGTTTGGTAATTTTTGCTAATAGTTTCCCTGTACGATTCCCATAGCGATAAAATTTGGCTTGTAGCTGATTCTGAGCATTAACTGAGGTTTGTATAAGATGGGTATCTCTAAGGGTTTTAGTATCCCTGTATTTAATTCTATTCTGTTCTGTCAGGTTTCGCAAATACTGATTCCTGGCATTTAATAGCTGGAGCAGAAGTAATTCCCCTCTCATCTTGCGGGATTTAGATAGCTTTGCTACATACGCTGTCACTACCCCTCTCAATACTGCCTTCACTGATTCCCAAAACAGTGAGATATCATTCATGTGTTGAATGTTTAGCTCTTTGTACACTAACCATTCCCCTATTAAGTGTTTAGGTCATGATACAGGTGTGCAGGGAAACTCCATCTACGAATCTGTCTATGGGGCGTGTCAGTGCTCAACTCTAGTGTGACTGGGGCATTATTCAAAATGGTGATGGGATCTATTCGTACCTCCTTAACTTTGGAGCAAAGAGATTTGGAGATAAAAAAGTAGTCTATGCGGGAAAGAGTAGTTTTAGAGGGGTGTAAACATGTATAATCCCGTGTTTATGGATTTCTTTCCCTCCAAACATCTGAAAGGGCCAGGATATTTCTAAAATTTTTCAAGATTAATGTTTCTCTTTTTGAGCCTGTCCATGGATGGGGCTGATGTGTGACACTATTAGGGTTACGGAATCTGTCCGCCGGTGTATGTGGCGCGATGTTGTAGTCACCTCCTGCTATTATGAGAGATCTGAGAATTGTATGAGCTGACTTTGGAGGTGATTTAAGAATTCTCTCTTTCCCTTATGGGGGCCATATACCCCGCATAGTACTAAATGATGTGTGGCTATTTGTATCTTAACAATCAGATATCTTCCCTCTGTGTCAGTCACTTTCTGTAAAATATTATAATTTAGATCTTTACGGAGTAACATTGCCACTCCTCTTGCCCTTTTCCCTTCATATGGAGTGTATAATACCTCCCCTACCCAACTCTGTCTAAGTTTCTGGTGTTCTATTTGTGAGAGATGAGTCTCTTCCAGTATCGCAATATCTGTTTTCCTGATGTTGAGCTGTCTTAGAATCGCCTTTCTTTTAATTGGGGACGTAATCCCCCTACGTTCCATGTGGTTATCCTCATTCTGCTATAGTAGAGTGATTATCTTGCGTACTAGTCACTATGTATCAATGTAACAGTGTGTAATGTGTTGTGGGCGGCTGTTTGATTTTGTCAGGGTGCACTGTATTTACTTACATATGATTCCACCAAGGTCTCTCCTCTTTTCCCCCTGGGGTAGCGCCTCAAGGCTGGGTATGCTAAATCTATTTCTAAGTAAGACAGTTAATAAACAGTACAATACAACAAAAACTTTCCCTCCCCCCTAACCCTCCCAACAGTCCAATAACACACAAAGTTTCTTCGAAAAAGAAGAAAAGTCCCCCCCCCCCTCACTTGTAAAGGATATAGTTCTACATGACTTAGTCTGTAAGTTGTTTTAATTTCTTTCTTCTGTAGCCTTGATACTGATCCTCAGGTTCATGAAGCAGAAGGTGAGTTCTCTTGATCTGCTGCATGCTGTTGGTCGTTTTCCCTCTGTAAGTGTAGTTTGAGTTGCATTGGTGACTCAAAGAACAGAGGTCCATTTGTTGTGTGCAATCGTAGTCTTGCTGGGTATAGTAGGGCTGCTGTTCTGCCCTGCTCCATCAGTTGTTTGCAGTAAGGTGAGAATTCCTTTCATCTAGCTGCTACTGCTGCATAATAATCTTGGAACAGATATATTTTCCTTGCCTTCATATTCCAGGGAGGAAATCTTCCTATAAGCTTGCAGGATGGTTATTTTTGCATTGAAATTAAGGTACTTTACCATGACCTGTCGCGGCTGTTGGTTATTCTCTCCTTGCCTTCTTGGGTCCCCAACTCTGTGGGCTCGTTCTACAGTGCATGGTAGGCACGATTGAGGAATATGCAATAAATTTGGCAGGGTGTTTTCTGCAAACTCTATCAGCTGTGTCCCCGGGAGGGACTCTGGTAATCCCACTATTCGTAAATTATGTCTTCTTGACCTGTTCTCCAAGTCATCAATCTTTGCCCACAGCCTGTCAGTCTGTTGTTGTAATGTTTGAATATTAGCTTCAGTTTCTCTGTGGCGAGTCTCCCACTCTGCCACCCTTTGTTCCACTTGTGTTAGTCTGCCATTGAAAGATTTTACTTCTGCTGTGAGTGAGTCCATTCCTGTTTGCAGCTGATCTATCTTTGGTAGGAACAATGCAGATATCTGGAAAACAATTGGATGGGTATCCACAGAGTTGGTGTTCAGCGTATCTTCAGCACCCAGCGGGACCTGTGGTGTCTCCATTTGGTTCTTTTTCTTGTCTGCATTTTTTAGTCTGTTCGCCATAGTGGTTGTTTTTTTGAAGTATGAGTTGTAATATTTTTGCATACAGATCTAGGAGTCCCTCAGCTGCAATCTCCAGCTATATTGTATTGCTGCGTATATTCTGCTGTAGATTGACAGGTTTTATTAGATGTCCTCAAGGCCACAGAGTGATAGATAACCCAGTTTTAGTAGGGAGTTTAGTAAGTGGTGGGTGAGCGGGGGGATGCGGACCCATGTTGTCTAGCCCTGCATATTTCTAATAAAAGATACTGGTATTGAGAAAAGAAGTGGGCCTGGGAATTGAGGGGTTAGCAATGAAATCAGGCTATGCAGTCTCTTTAAGTGGTACACTCTCTCTAGAGTTATAAGAGTTCCCAGGATTGAAGGACGTGTATCCCCAAAAAGTCTGTTCTTGTCAGTTTAATCCTCCTATAATTATTGACTAATTAGGGCTACCTCGTGCCAAGTGAAGAGTTCTTTAATGTGTAAGTTCTTGTGCCCTTTTACTCTCTGAGTAGTGTTTCTGACCCCTTATGTGCTTAGCTCCTGAGCCATGCGGTTAGTTCTGGGATATAATTGCAGCTTATTGAATTAACTTTAAGCTTGTCCTGCTGCTATTTATCAACTCGAGGGGGTATTGCTCAGTGCTTCTATAGGAGTGAGCAATGTTAATTAATATCTGTTGGGGGTTCCGACAGTGATTTGGTCGTGTCCAGCAGCCCACACAGACAATGGTCTACTGCTGTAGTGTGTATGGTATGGTGCGCACTTATTGAAACCTTGGGTAGTGAAGGCAAGATGGCGATTTTCCCGCCGATGACCGGACTCACCCTCCAAACTCGGCAATCCGCTTGCACAGCAGCCTGGGCTTTTACAGAGCAAGTGGATGCCTGTCACTTACCCCTTGTGTAGTTTTTGGGTCTTTTGGAGTCGTTCTTTGACAGGTACCTCTGCGGCTGCAGCCGCAGCCGTTCTCTGCTTCCTCTGTCTAGCCGCTTGTGCGGTGGGGGAATCAGATGTTAGATTCCTTGCTGTCAAGTGTCCGGGCAGGTATTTGTCTCTCCTGCCAAGGATATCAGCTCTATCTAAGGGTGTTTTTCGAAGTTTCTCCCAAGTTAGGATTGAAAGCTAAAAGCTCCAGAGCTCTTTTTTTTGCTTCCACTCTCTACACCCGCCCACCGGAAGTTCGGTAGGAGGATATTTTTTGTATTTTCCATTTTTATCTTATAATGGGCAGCAAATAGAGTTTTTGCTTAAAAAAATTGCAGGATTTGATTTTAGGGACATGGAACCCAAAAATGTTTTCCATTACTCAGAGCGTACAATTTTTAACAAGGTTCCATTTTACTTCTTTTATCAAATTTCCTTTTTTCTTTGTCTTTGTTGAAGGAGCAGTAATTCACTACTGGGAGCTAGCTGGACGCATCAGGTGAACCAATGACAAGAGGCATATATGTGTCGTCACTAATCACCAGTTAGCTCCCAGTAGTGCATTGCTGCACTTCAGCTTACCTAGGTATTCTTTTTTGAGTCACAACATAATAAAATTGGGGTTTGAAATTACCCTCTAAGGTTAATTATTCATAAAATGTTACATTGAAAACTATTTTTGCAGTAAAATATTTTTTAAAATGGTGCTTGCTTCAAACCCCACACAAGAGAGGCATCATACTTGCATATTTTGAAATTTATATGACCCTGCAACATTCTACACAGTACACAAATTTTAAAGGATGGCGCAGTGACTACTGGATTGGGTATAGGACAATATATTAAATGACAAATAATATTAATAATGATCCACCACAAATATATACTTAGATATACGAGGTTAATAATTGGTAGTACTGGTTTGATCTTTAAAGAAATCCAATAATCTTAGTTAAGGGTACAAGTATTACTCTCTAAGAATAGAAAAATTCAGATGATACATATCATATATTAAATGACAAAAATGTGTATAATTTTCCACCACAATATATTTGATATATGGTTCCTTCTTCGTTTGTATAACTCTCCGGGTGGTAAAGTTGCCACTATGTAGCGTCCACACTCACTGGATCACGTGACCGCAGGTAACCAAACTCTTCCTGGATACAGAGACAGGAAAGAGAGAGCGCCTAATAGTGTGATATCGCACTGACAAGAAAAAAAACAAGGAAAAATAGCAGCGGTGGAGAGGTACTCACAAGCGAGTTGGCACTAACAATTAGTGCATACGAGCAGTCTGACCTTTTACAGCAGTCAGTACGCCGGAGGATAGATCCTGTGGGCATAGACCCCTTCGCTACAAGTAATTTTAGAGAAAAACTTGCCCAAAGTATCAGAGAATATTTAGCATTGTTGCTATCACTCACTTATTTACCGACAACAACTACATATATACAGTATATATTTTTTTGCCAGCTTTCAGTGGATGACAGTTTCAACTAGCTATTTATTCACAGTATAAGAGATTACAATAAAATTACTAAAATAAGTAAAAAATAATATATATATAAATGTGTGTATGTGTGTATATATATATATATATATATATATATATAAGCCTCATAAAGAAGGTAGTCACTCACAGGGTCTTATCCTCAAAATACAAAGTATTTCATTGACGTTTCAGGGTTTCCCCCATTTTCAAAACAAGCAATACATTAGCACATTAACTTACCACCTTATAACCCCACACCATTTTACCAATGCTGTGTCCACGGCTGCGTCCCGGAAGTTGCAAGGCATCACTTGACCCTCACGTCACATACCGTCATCATGGCAACCGGACGCTCAGTCGGGATTGTCGCATGTTACCCTTTAAAACCATATCACAGTGCTGCATGACATCACGGATCCTGTATATTAATACGGAGATAGAAAAAACAGGTTGTCAATTGGAAAGAAGCCCCATAACATAAATAGCTCAAGCAGTCTATATGGACTATATTAAGCGGGCTAATTCATCCAATGCAGATAGTAACTGCACAAGTATAATACTATCAGCACAGACAATGGAGAGTATATGCATCGGGAAAATAAGCTGAATGAGTAATCATTACCTCATAATCTATGCTTTTTAACACTACTGTTGTAACATAACAGAAAAATAGTATAATTAGCATAGTAATACATATTATATTATATACTACACAGACTCTAAGGGCAGTTAGATGTAGACGGCAAATCATATACAACAATGCCAGTCAAGGTGCACATTGAGTCCCCTGGGGGCCATGGTCCCCAGGTTGAAGATCCATCTTGATTCTCTTTGCAGGAGCATTTTAGCTCTATTACCACCCCATGGGGGTGGGGGAATATGATCAATTATAATATATTTTAGATCTGTCACTCTATGTCCTGCTTCCACAAAGTGCCTGGCCACCGGCTGATCTGATGTGCCCCTTTCGATTGCTGTCCTTATGGCAGATCGGTGGTTGGCCATCCTGGTTCGTAGGTCATCCACTGTCTTACCCACATAAAACATCCCACATACACAGTGTAGGAGATAAAAAGAAACAAGGGGCATAATAATAATAATGACAAAAGTGTGGACATAGGCTTACCTGTGTACCTATGCATAGAGAGTGTGGAATATACAATGTAATTGACTACAGTATATGAAAGTACATTACAACATTTTTTTCATAATGGGTTAAGAAACCAGAGTCCACATTTAGTTCAGAATTTAGCAAGTTGAAGTGCATTATCATTTTCATTTCAAAGGTTTTTCTTTTCATGGGGTTTTTGAAGTTGCCTCTGGACTTGCTAAATTCTGGACTAAGGGGCATATTTATCAAGCTCCGATCAGGTTGATTGACACCCCTTGCTAGCGGCCGATTGGCCGCAAATCTGCAGGGGGCGGTTTTGCACCAGCAGTTCGCAAGAACTGCTGGTGCAATGATAAATGCCGAGAGCGTATGCTGTCGGCATTTATCGATGTGCAGCGGACATGATACGCTTATATCGCACATTATAAATAGACCCCTAAATGTGGACTCTGGTTTCTTAACCCATTATCAAAAAATTTTGTAATGTACTTTCATATACTGAAGTCAATTACATTGTATATTCCAAACTCTCTATGCATAGGTACGCAGGTAAGCCTATGTCCACACCTTTGTCATTATTATTATTCCCCTTTTTTTTCTTTCTTTCCTTTCTCCTTTTTTGACTATCTTATAGTCCCCTGTATACCTAATTTCACATCTTTACACACATTGATTCTATGTTGATATATAACTTTATGTCAGTATATGCTTTGTGTATAACCATATATTTCCCCTAAAATGAAAAAATAGAGGGCGCCATATGGTGCAAATCAAACAGGTAACCAATGGTACAGGTACAGGTACAGCTGAAATCTTACTTACGTGGTGAAGAGCACAGTAGTGCAATATTAGCAGGCCGGAACCAATGGGTCCTCCAGCAGACACCTAGGCACACTAAGGGTTAATCATATCCTCGTCCCATCCAGGAGGGAGTCCAGAGATGTTCTTTTGTGCCACAAAAGATGTCACAATGTTCAACGATGGTCCACTCTCATAGAGGCACAATGGTAGTAAGTGAGGGTCAGCAAGAACAAGCAGCAGAAACAAGCAGCAGCGAGAAATATAAGATAAATTTTTTTTTAAAAGATTAAAACAGTAGCAACGCGTTTCTCCGTGTCACAGCACGGTTTCATCAGGCTGTATAAAAAACATTCTCTCAGCTGCAAAACGTATACTTAGTGGCATCCAATAGACAAACAGTATAATAACACACCCACAAAATACGTAATTATCATCACAATGATTATTGTATCACAATCAAATTCATTAATCATTTAAGAAAAAGGTCCCAATGGTTATGGAGTGCATATATTCTTCCAGACAACAGAATAATGTCTTTAAGATGATATTTAAAAATGACTATATGGTAAGAGCCAGTGGCGGCTGGTGAATTTTTAGGATGGGGGTGCACAAGACCCTCCCCCTATTAGAAAGACACGCCCCTTTGAAAAACACGCCCCTTTTTAAAAACCACGCCCCTTTAACAAGCCACACCCATTTTAAAAGCCACACCCCTTAGTGAAAGTCACGTCCCTCAAATGGCCCCACCCATTTGAACCAGCAGTGTTTTTGGTCATCGTCTTCTTGAAATATCCAGCCCCGGCCTGGGGGTAACTTCAACTGAAGTTTGTGACTGATTCCTTAACATTATTCTCAAGTATCTGCTGATATTGAGTGGAATCCATGAGACCCTCAACAATATTCCCAGTAGTACAGGTCTTTGGAGGTGGTCTGTGGGCTGTTTTTGACCGTTCTCACCATCCTTTGCCTTTGCCTCTGGCCCTCTCTGATATTTTACTTGCCCTGCCACTTCTGGCCTTAACAAGAACTGTGCCTGTGGTCTTCCATATCCTCACCATGCATTGCTCACTGTGTTCCTCATAGTGGACACAGACATCTTAAATCTATGAATGCATACTCTTCAGTACAGCCATGTTCACGTGCGAAAGTGCACAAATGGAGGAGCCTACACTACCTGCCCATGTCTAGTCTTAAAATATACATGATGGTGCTCAGTTAAATTATATAATAACATATATATATTAACCAAATGATTAATTAAAGCTGCAAAATAATAAGAATGTTGAATGTACATTTATGAAAACATATATATTCCTGGATTTAAAGAACCTTCCACTTTATAGAGAAATACAACCACATTTCAATTACTGTTGCCCCAGCCCCCAGTGTTCGATATTAGGCAATGCAGCCAAAGGCCTTGGCAACATGAAGATAAATACACCCACATTTTACTTTCTACAAAAGAAGATTATTTCTATTACACTAGTGCTTAATAATTAACTTCAACAGTAAAGATTAAAACAGAATGTCGATAACTCAAGTACAATTTTTGTAAATTAAGTCAATCCGCCTGTCTTTTTTTGAGGCAAATAAATCAGTAACATTTTCGGTGAATGTAGGCATGTCATTGATCAATTGTTTTTCAATTGTGAGCATGGCTAGAGCAGTCAGTCTTTCCTCAGTCATGGTGCTCCTTAGAAATGTCTTAACTCGTTTTAAAGTTGAGAAACATCTCTCAGCCTCAGCAGTTGTCACGGGAATAGTTGAAATAATTTGCAACAGTTTGTAGGTCTCTGAAAAAGTACTGTCCAAGTTATTTTCTATTACAAACTGTAGAAGACTGATGGCACCATTCATATTTCGGAAATCTGGTCTTCTGTAAATTACTCCTAGTTCAGTTTTCAGGCGATCTTTCTGTAATGTGTGATAAACCGCTGATGTTTGTTCAAGAAGCTGATTTGGAAATTTTTTCTCGTAATCCGCAAATTTTTCCGCTTGGAGGAGAGAAACAGCCGAGTAGTGAGTTATAAAAGAAAATCTATCTTTTACTTGATTTGTGATAACATCGCATATCTCTTTAGCTGCCACAGTCTGAGCAATGTGAATATTTTCTCTCTTCCTTTTCCTAGATGTTTCCTCTGTTTCTGATATTGTCATGGTCACTGTGTCCATTCTATTCCTTTTGTTTTCCATTGTCTGCTGGAAAGTGTTAATATGTTTTCGAATAAGTGCCGCATCTGTTTGTGTTTTCTGAAGTTGGTTGTATAACACATCTACATGTGGCAAAATATTGTGAAAAACTGTAAGCCAAAACACGAATACCGAGTCTTGTAACATACGCCGAATAGCCCCCGCTTGATTTATAGCTATTTCTTTTTTCGATGTTGACTCTATTTTTTCCATGCATTCAATTAACTGTTCCCTGTTTTCAAAAACTGTATTGACGGTTCGACTCTTGAAATTCCACCTGGTGGCTGAACCATGAGGTATCCTTCTTCTAACAGTTTCATCTAGAATAGCTATCCTTTGTGGCGAGTTACTAAAAAAGTTAGTAATGTCACTTAGATTTGAAAAAAATACTCAAACTTGTTGATTTTGACTGCTTGCTTGGCTGACAATTAAATTGAGCTGATGTGCATAGCAATGCACAAAATGTGCATTCTTGTAGGTACGTTTAATTATAGCCTGAACACCTGCATGCTGACTACTCATCACGCTTGCACCGTCGTAACTCTGCGATATCAGTTTCTCTGGGTTGTCTATAACTTTTTCCAAAGTAGCTTGAATACAAGTAGCTAAAGATTCTGCATCATGTCCAGCTGGATTAGTGAATTCCCAGAATCTCTCAACCGGTTGTCCGTTACCTATAATGTATCTAAAAACAACAACCAATTGGAAGGCAGATGAAACATCAGTAGTTTCATCTGCTATCACTGCTACAAAACTTGCATTTGAGATTTCCTTCTTTATTTGGTTCTGGCAAACAGTAAGCATACAGTCTAATAAATCGTTTTGAATTTCTTTTGACGTTCCTTTAAAAACAGTGGCACTAGCGAGATGTTCTTTTAGAGATGCATCAAGCTCTGCTGAGAAGTTTATAAGACCTCTGAAAATGCCTGGATTTAATGAATCATCGCGTTCGTCATGTCCTCGAAGTGCAAGCTCAAATGCGCTGCAAAATAAAATACAATTAATTATTTTGGAAAGAACATAGCGATTTTTGGTTACTTGCTCATTATGTCTTTTAATATTCAAACGATATGCACTGTCAAGTTGTTGCCGAATATCAACCCTTCCTAGCAAATTAAACTCTAATGTGGAGTTTAAATGTGATTGGGAGCAATTATGTTT
Organism: Bombina bombina; assembly: GCF_027579735.1. Lineage (NCBI taxonomy): Eukaryota > Metazoa > Chordata > Amphibia > Anura > Bombinatoridae > Bombina > Bombina bombina. Next base: position 115,720,512 of record NC_069506.1, read on the forward strand.
ATTGGTTTTTTGACTTAAATGTGATAAATCGGCGACCCCATAACTCACCCAGCTTGAATCCCCACTTTGTTTTGCAAACAGGAGACAATAAAAACAAAAGAGCCTGTTAGATAATTCACAACCACAAATCCATGGATATTTATCATATACCTCGGGTTTGAATTCTCTTTTGTAATCTCTAGTTTTACATTTTGTCACCTGGGTAAGGTTAAGCATAGGTGTTGGCCTGAGCATTTTAATTTCCATTTTTCTTTCAATGGGCAACGTTGAAAAATGTAATTGCTTTAGCTCAGACACACTAATTTTACTAAGTGCCATCTTAACTGTTAGTTTACACACAAAGAACAGTCCTTTGTTCTTATCTAATATATAACTTGTAGGTAGGTAGCTCTGCAGCTGTTAGAAAATATACAACTTAATAGTTTAGTAGTTTGACGGTTGTTATCTAATATATAACTTGTAGGTAGGTAGCTCTGCAGCTGTTAGAAAATATACAACTTAATAGTTTAATAGTTTGGCGGTTTTTATGTAATATATAACTTGTAGGTAGGTAGCTCTGCAGCTGTTAGAAAATATACAACTTAATAGTTTAATAGTTTGGCGGTTGTTATGTAATATATAACTTGTAGGTAGGTAGCTCTGCTGCTCTGCAGCTGCTAGAAAATATACAACTCCACTTGAAAAGATAGTTTAATAGTTTGGCGGTTGTTATGTAATATATAACTTGTAGGTAGGTAGCTCTGCAGCTGTTAGAAAATATACAACTTAATAGTTTAATAGTTTGACGGTTGTTATCTAATATATAACTTGTAGGTAGGTAGCTCTGCAGCTGTTAGAAAATATACAACTTAATAGTTTAATAGTTTGGCGGTTGTTATGTAATATATAACTTGTAGGTAGGTAGCTCTGCTGCTCTGCAGCTGCTAGAAAATATACAACTCCACTTGAAAAGATAGTTTAATAGTTTGGCGGTTGTTATGTAATATATAACTTGTAGGTAGGTAGCTCTGCAGCTGTTAGAAAATATACAACTTAATAGTTTAATAGTTTGGCGGTTGTTATCTAATATATAACTTGTAGGTAGGTAGCTCTGCAGCTGTTAGAAAATATACAACTTAATAGTTTAATAGTTTGGCGGTTGTTATCTAATATATAACTTGTAGGTAGGTAGCTCTGCAGCTGTTAGAAAATATACAACGTAATAGTTTAATAGTTTGGCGGTTGTTATGTAATATAGAACTTGTAGGTAAGTAAGCAACCGTAACAGCCGTCAACGGTCAACAACTAGTATCAGCAGGCAGCAGCACAGCAAACTGCTTTTTTTTAAAAAAATTTTTTAGCTTTTTTTGCAAAACTTCTAATTGCAATCTGCTAATTAATTAATCTGCTAAAATACTTAAATTTATTAATGGTAAGCAACCGTGACAGCCGTCAACGGTCAACAACTAGTATCAGCAGGCAGCAGCACAGCAGTTAACTGCTTTTTATAAAAAAATATTTTTACCTTTTTTTGCAAAACTTCTAATTGCAATCTGCTAATTAATTAATCTGCTAAAATACTTAAATTTATTAATGGTAAGCTACCGTGACAGCCGTCAACGGTAAACAACTAGTATCAGCAGGCAGCAGCACAGCAGTTAACTGCTTTTTTGAAAAAAATATTTTTACCTTTTTTTGCAAAACTTCTAATTGCAATCTGCTAAGTAATTAATCTGCTAAAATACTTAAATTTATTTATGGTAAGCTACCGTGACAGCCGTCAACGGTCAACAACTAGTATCAGCAAGCAGCAGCACAGCAGTTAACTTTTTTTTTTTTTTAACAAAACTTTTAACTTTTTTTGCAAAACTTCTAATTGCAATCTGCTAATTAATCTGCTAAAATACTTAATTTTTTTAATAGTAAGCAGCCGTGACAGCCGTCAACGGTCAAGGTCAGGTCTGGTCAACTAGTATCAGCAGGCAGCAGCACAGCATCAATTAACTGCTTTTTGTTAAAAAACAAACTTTTTACTTATTTTGCAAAACTTCTAATTGCAATGAATGATGAATCTGCATTAATTTATCTGCTAGAAAATTTTTATTTTATTATTCCCAAATTACTCCACTAAAGAACTCCCTAAGTACTTTGTAGTAAAGATAAAAATGAACTTTTTTTTCACTGACACTAGACACACTGTCTAAGTAGTCTACTCTCTCTAGACTGACTGACTTACTGACTACTGTTCTTCTAGTCTAAATAAACTTAAAGTTTAACTGTGTGACTGACTCACTCACTCACTCTCTCTCTTCAACCAACTGGTCTGTAGTGTAATTTTAAAGTAAACTATTAACTATTATTAAATTATAAATAACTAATAAGCTGCAGGCCTGCAGCAAAAAAAATTAGGCTTTCTTTCTCCCTACCACCCTGCCTACTATCACCACACTCTGACTCAGTCTAATCTATTCCCACTACTCAGGAGGTCAGGACAGCCAGCAGCAGCACTGCAGACTGCAGTAAGTAGTTAGTTAGTAAGAACTTAAGTATTAAGTAACACAAGCACAACAGTTGTCACTATTTGTCAACAACTGAACAACACAGACGTCCGTCTGTCTGTAACTGCCCCCAACAAAGAATAACAAATTTGTGCCAACAAGAGTTAAAGATGCGATTTGCCAAGTTAAGTACTACACAGAGTCAACACAAGACTCCTCTCTCCTCAACGGCTATCTCATCAATGCGACTTTCGCACCGTTGAGGGGGAAGAGCCTTGTGGGGGCCGACACGTGGACGCAACAGCGTATCACAGTGAGGCTGGCTAAGGCAGGGGGAGGAGGCATAGGCAGAGCACAGGCTGACGTCAAAGACCGCACACTTCAGCCTGTGCGATTATGGGTCTATGGCAGTGACGGGCCTGGGAGGAGCTACGCCTGCACAGTGAAGCATAGATCACTGTGCAGGATAGGGTCTCCCTCTATTCGCACGTGCGACGAATAGTTAGTGTGTGCGCAGCACACAGCAGCCTGCCTGGTCGGGTCGGGGAGGAGACAGAGTGAGAGATGAGATTTGCTAGTGACGTCAGCTGTTGTCAGGCAGAGCAGAGCCAAATACTGTCTGCTATGCTGCCTGCCTGTTGTGTCTGCACGGTCCTAGCTCCCTCCCTCCTGCCTCTGCCTCCCTTACGACACTGACAGTGACAGAAGTACAGAACACAGAAGTAAATAAATGAGTATACACACAACTAATAGTAGTACTGTTGCTGCTCCTGGGGATAATAATAAAATATAAATTTTTCAGATAGGATTTGAAAAATTATATTTTATTAAACAAATATATATTTTTTTTTTGCTAATTTTTTTTTTTTTTTTTTTGCTATTTTTTTTTTTCCTCTGGCCCCTGGCGGGGGTTCACGTGCGAATGTGCACAAACGGAGGAGCCTCCACTGGTAAGAGCGCTGTTCAGCTGAAATAGGGGGAGGGAGCTGTAATGAACAACATCGTCTTCATTTTAGGAGCCCAATCCGAATGAGAAGGCGTAACCAAACAACGTAACGCATGTCGTTAGTAAACACTGCTTCTAATGTCCTATTACAGGTTACTATGGAGGTGATGTAGCTACAACTTCTATCTTTGTTAAGGAAATAGGAAGATAGATTGGAATATAATAAGATTTTCAGTAGTGATTGATGGTGTCTTTTCTCAGTATACAGTCATATACGAACAATGGGAAAGTAAGTGCGATCGTATCGAAAATAATATACCCAAATTAAAAGGCAAGGGGGCGTGACATGTGCATGGTCTTCTATGGAAGATACATTGATAATTTGCTATTTTTATGGAAGGGTGATTTTACCTCTGCCGAATCTTTTGTTGCACATCTCAATGCTAATGATATGGGTCTAACTTTCTTGAGTAATATTGAGGAGAGGTCTATAGTTTTTTTGGATTTGTGTCTGTCTTTTTCTCCAGACAACAGAATAATTACCACTACTCATTTTAAGTCTGTTGACTGTAATAGCTACCTGAATTATAGAAGTAACCATCATAAATCATGGAAAAATAATATACCGTATGGACAGTTTAAAAGGATACGTAGAAACTGTAGCCTCTTGCAAAACTATGAACAACAGAGCATTATCCTTAAGAACCTTGTTGTTGAAAAGGGCTATCCTAAACATATAATTGACGCTGGATATGAGCGTGCTAAAATTGAGGATCAGAAGTCTTATTTTGAACCGAAAGTCCCTAATAAAACAAACAATGATTATCAAGCCAATTCCACGTTTATCACACAATATAGTGTGAATCACATGAGGATTAAAACTATCATGAAAAAACACTGGGGGCTTCTACGTAGGGACCCTATTCTGGGTAGGCTTGTAGCCCCTGAACCTAGATGTGTTTTTAAAAGAGCCCCTACGTTAAACTACCAGGCACCTAGTAAGGTGGTGGTCCATAAAAATAGAGATAAGCCAAATGATATAAAAACACCAATGAATTTTAATAACCATCCATTGATACAAAAGAGGTCTACAACAATAATGAAAAAAGGGATTGCTAAATGCCACCTTAAAAATTGCAATATGTGTAAACACATCAATCCTGGATGTAATTTATTTTTCTCCCATACCACCACCAACACCACACTATTCACCAACATTTATCTTGCACATCTATATATGTAGTCTACTTGCTAACTTGTAATTTTTGCGGGATCCAATATGTGGGTCGGACCTGTAGATTAATTAGAAATAGATGGAATGAACACTACAGGAATATGAAGAATAAAAACCATAGTGTTCCCAGACACTGTCACATTCATCACAATGGTTCTCTTGACACCTTTAACATCTGCCCTGTAGAAAGCATTCCCCCTTCCCATTTATATAATAGATTAAATCGATTAAGACAAAGAGAAACATATTGGATCTACAAACTTAGGACCCTGTTTCCCTTTGGTCTCAATATGAATATGGACTTGGCTGCCTTTTGAGCCTTAGGCCCATATTTATCAAGCTCCGTACGGAGCTTGAAGGGCCGTGTTTCTGGCGAGTCTTCAGACTCGCCAGAAACACAAGTTATGAAGCAGCGGTCTAAAGACCGCTGCTCCATAACCCTGTCCGCCTGCTCAGAGCAGGCGGACAGGGTTATGGAGCAGCGGTCTTTAGACCGCTGCTTCATAACTTGTGTTTCTGGCGAGTCTGAAGACTCGCCAGAAACACGGCCCTTCAAGCTCCGTACGGAGCTTGATAAATATGGGCCTAAGGCTCAAAAGGCAGCCAAGTCCATATTCATATTGAGACCAAAGGGAAACAGGGTCCTATGTTTCTCTTTGTCTTAATCGATTTAATCTATGATAAGTATGATCGGGTTGATTGACACCTCCCTGCTGGCGGCCCATTGGCCGCGAGTCAGCAGGGGGCAGCGTTGCACCAGCAGCTCTTGTGAGCTGCTGGTTCAATGTTAAATGCGGAGAGCGTATTGCTCTCCGCATTTTGCGAGGTCTTGCGGACCTGATCCGCACTGTCAGATCAGGTCCGCAAGACCTTTGATAAATAGGGACCTTATTGTCACCATGTCACTTGATTATTTGTGTGGATGTGTCTTATCTTTCTTATACTTATTATCACTTGTCTACATATCACCTATATTATTCTCTGCACTCATATTATTTTCTACTATGGCGCACCTATCTATTATCTTGGTTCTTCACTCTTTTACCCTTTACCCTCTTCTCTCTATCTAATGCCATATTTTATCAGTAATTTATCTGTTTTATTAGCCTCCTTTTGATAGTTCCATCACTTGCATCCCTCGTACTTCACGTTATATATTTGTGATTGTTATTTTGACAGATGTCATCATTACACCTATGAATATATTAACCTAGTTTTGTCCCTATATTTTGGGACCCCTTGTTGATTGCAGATGATTTGTAATCAGATCCACTGCTGTTTTGAAATTGTATTTGGTCGCATTAATAGGATAATTATGCGCATATATATGTGTATGTATTCATTTTTTTACACTCCAGATGTGGCCATCTTTGGGGACTTACTGCTACTTTTTGATTCCTGATTGTTGTTTTGTCCCCAGTGTCATGGCCTATGATCCCTATATGATTTTTATATTTTATATTTCATATATCCTCTCGTATTTTTTCACATTGTTGGAGTTTATCTCTATTTATACTGTATGGGAGGTTAATTGTCCTCCATTTCATTTAGATTGTATCTGATGATGGTTTATACTAATTGGGACTTCGTGGCCTAGATTGGATACTCTAGACAACATACGACATATTTTTACAGTCATTCTGTTTATTACATATATCATATTGTATGTATTGTATGTATTATATCACTTCGCACAGTACCCATTATATGCTTATCATGTGTTTTTCTCGTTCTTGCTGGTCCGTTATCGGCCCATAACTTCACCACTTGTCTTGTTTTTATTTAGTTTTATATTTTTATCATTTGTTGATATATATCGGGTATTATTAACTTTGACTTTTGTTATGTATCTACATTTTACACTTTTTTTTTACTGCTTTTTATTGTATTTCATTTATTCACTGTCCACCACGGTAATTTTGGTTATTAGGTATTATGACCATTTTAACATTATATTTGCTAGATTCTCTTATAGACCATAGATGATATGTTTTGCATTTGACACTTGTTGATGCTAACCTATCATTTTCATGCACATGTCAAGCCCCCTTTGTTATTTACTTGACACATGTCTATGCTTACCTATCACTTTCATGCACATGTCACGCCCCCTTGCCTTTTAATTTGGGTATATTATTTTCAATACGATCGCACTTACTTTCCCATTGTTCGTATATAACTGTATACTGAGAATAGACACCATCAATCACTACTGAAAATCTTATTATATTCCAATCTATCTTCCTATTTCCTTAATGAAGACAGAAGTTGTAGCTACATCACCTCCATAGTAATCTGTAATAGGACTTTAGAAGCAATGTTTACTAACGACATGCGTTGTTTGTTTACGCCTTCACATTCGGATTGGGCTCCTAAAATGATGACGATGTTGTTCATTACAGCTTCCTCCCCCTATTTCAGCTGAACAGCGCTCTTACCATATAGTCGTTTTTAAATATCATCTTAAAGACATTATTCTGTTGTCTGGAAGAATATATGCACTCCATAACCATTGGGACCTTTTTCTTAAATGATTAATGAATTTGATTGTGATACAATAATCATTGTGATGATAATTACGTATTTTGTGGGTGTGTTATTATACTGTTTGTCTATTGGATGCAACTAAGTATAAGTTTTGCAGCTGAGAGAATGTTTTTTTTTACAGCCTGATGAAACCGTGCTGTGACACAGAGAAACGCGTTGCTACTGTTTTAATTTTTTAAATAAATTTTTATCATATATTTCTCGCTGCTGCTTGTTCCTGCTGCTTGTTCTTGCTGGCACTCACTTTCTACCATTGTGCCTCTATGAGAGTGGACCATCGTTGAACATTGTGACATCTTTTGTGGCACAAAAGAACATCTTCGGACTCCCTCCTGGATGGGACGAGGATACTATTAACCCTTAGTGTGCCTAGGTGTCTGCCGGATGACCCATTGTTTCCGGCCTGCTAATATTGCTCTACCGTGCTCTTCACCACGTGAGTAAGATTTCAGCCGTACCTGTACTTGTACCATTGGTTACCTGTTTGATTTGCACCATATGGCGCCCTGTATTTTTTCATTTTAGACCTTTCTATTATTTGTCGTGGCGCGACACACCAGAGGAGCTGCCTGGATCCGTGATACCTTCTGTCATTTGGCTAATCCTTATCACAGGACATTATATTCATTTTTTAATTTTTAATATATACATGATATTGTAACATTGTTACTCTCTGTATTTTCATTTGTTACATTTTGTTATATATCACTGGTTGGACTATTTGTATCGCCTCTATAGCATATATTTTTTGGATTCACAGTAATTTATTATTATTTTTTTACACTTTAGTATATATTTTTTTTTGTCTATACTAGCCTAGACGTGCATTTTTACTTTGTATATATACACTTGTTTACTGACCATTAAGCAGATTCATATTATCTTTGTCCTTTTGGCGCCTCTTACAGCTACCAGCTTGGCGAAATACTAGTTCACTATTCGCCCGCTGTGTATCTTATTTATATATTTCCCCTGTCTGTTATCCTTTACTGACACTGTCTGCCTCTGTCTCCTAAACCCCCTCATGATTTTTACGACACCCCCTCCTCCCCCTGCATTCAGACCTCTGTAACACTTTCTGTCTTTTTAACCATCCTATGTTTTAAGATATAATCTGTAAATTCCATCATATTGGTCAGTATTGCTTCAGACTTGAAAAAGGAAGGAACTCTTCTGAAAGCTTGTCATCTTATAAATGTATAGTTAGTCCAATAAAAAAGTATTATTGCTCAATGCAATACTCTTGTTATTTTGATCTATCTATCTATCTATCTATCTATCTATCTATCTATATATGTATTTATGTGTTTATATTTGTATATATGTCTTTAAATAAATATATACACTTACAAATGCATAAATAAATAGTACACATATACAAACATATATATACATATATATATAAGTTGCCGTTTGTTTGCCTCACTATCGTCAGCAGTTTTTTCACCACATGGATTATCAGCACCAGGACCAATTGCATCTGCATCAGGATCATGCTGTTGGAGGACAGTTTCTACAACTATTGGCTCAGATAAGTGATATATTATTTAACATTATCATTCTTGACTGGCAATACCGCATAGTGGAGGGTCTACCGTGTTAGATCCATTTGCCAGAATATGGAACTCTTATAATACTTGATCTGTGCTTCCGTGGTCACGCTGCATTTATATGCCATGTATTATATGTATTGGTGTCTGCATATAGTAACAACTGACTGGTAGCTGGAAGAGTGTGTAAACACCTGACATAATATCGCCACACTTAGATCCCTTATACATACCTGCCCAGAATTTGGCCCCTAAGATTGCAGGGGTTTTGTGTGCAGCTGGGGTGTAGTGTGAGTGGTACGCAGTGTGAGGTGTAAATTATATTTTGTGTACACTTTGTTTCCATTTGTGATACATATGACTTTGAATTCATGTAAAGTGTTATAAGTAGTCTCATGACTTCTTTTGAGAATGTGTAAACACCTGACATTATATCGCCACACTTAGATCCCTGATACATACCTGCCCAGAATTTGGCCCCTAAGATTGCAGGGGTTCTGTGTGCAGCTGGGGTGTAGTGTGAGTGGTACGCAGTGTGAGGTGTAAATGAGACTTTGTGCACACTTTGGCCTAGATTTGGAGTTCGGCGGTAGCCGTCAAAACCAGCGTTAGAGGCTCCTAACGCTGGTTTTGGCCGCCCGCTGGTATTTGGAGTCAGTGATTAAAGGGTCTAACGCTCACTTTACAGCCGCGACTTTTCCATACCGCAGATCCCCCTACGCCATTTGCGTAGCCTATCTTTTCAATGGGATCTTTCTAACGCCGGTATTTAGAGTCGTTTCTGAAGTGAGCGTTAGAGCTCTAACGACAAAATTCCAGCCGCCTGAAAATAGCAGGAGTTAAGAGCTTTCTGGCTAACGCCGGTTCATAAAGCTCTTAACTACTGTACCCTAAAGTACACTAACACCCATAAACTACCTATGTACCCCTAAACCGAGCTCCCCCCACATCGCCGCCACTCGATTAAAATTTTTAACCCCTAATCTGCCGACCGCCACCTACGTTATACTTATGTACCCCTAATCTGCTGCCCCTAACCCCGCCGACCCCTGTATTACATTTATTAACCCCTAATCTGCCCCCCACAACATCGCCGCCAGCTACTTAAAATAATTAACCCCTAATCTTCCGACCGCAAAGCGCCGCCACGTATCCCTATGTACCCCTAATCTGCTACCCCTAACACCGCCGACCCCTATATTATATTTATTAACCCCTAATCTGCCCCCCTCAACGTCGCCGACACCTGCCTACACTTATTAACCCCTAATCTGCCGAGCGGACCTGAGCGCTACTATAATAAAGTTATTAACCCCTAATCCGCCTCACTAACCCTATCATAAATAGTATTAACCCCTAATCTGCCCTCCCTAACATCGCCGACACCTACCTTCAATTATTAACCCCTAAACTTCCGATCGGAGCTCACCGCTATTCTAATAAATGTATTAACCCCTAAAGCTAAGTCTAACCCTAACACTAACACCCCCCTAACTTAAATATAATTTACATCTAACGAAATAAATTAACTCTTATTAAATAAATGATTCCTATTTAAAGCTAAATACTTACCTGTAAAATAAACCCTAATATAGCTACAATATAAATTATAATTATATTATAGCTATTTTAGGATTAATATTTATTTTACAGGCAACTTTGTATTTATTTTAACCAGGTACAATAGCTATTAAATAGTTAAGAACTATTTAATAGTTACCTAGTTAAAATAATAACAAATTTACCTGTAAAATAAATCCTAACCTAAGATATAATTAAACCTAACACTACCCTATCAATAAAAAAATTAAATAAACTACCTACAATTACCTACAATTAACCTAACACTACACTATCAATAAATTAATTAAACACAATTGCTACAAATAAATACAATTAAATAAACTAGCTAAAGTACAAAAAATAAAAAAGAACTAAGTTACAGAAAATAAAAAAATATTTACAAACATAAGAAAAATATTACAACAATTTTAAACTAATTACACCTACTCTAAGCCCCCTAATAAAATAACAAAGCCCCCCAAAATAAAAAATTCCCTACCCTATTCTAAATTAAAAAAGTTACAAGCTCTTTTACCTTACCAGCCCTGAACAGGGCCCTTTGCGGGGCATGCCCCAAGAAGTTCAGCTCTTTTGCCTGTAAAAAAAAACATAAAATACCCCCCCCCCAACATTACAACCCACCACCCACATACCCCTAATCTAACCCAAACCCCCCTTAAATAAACCTAACACTAATCCCCTGAAGATCTTCCTACCTTGTCTTCACCATCCAGGTATCACCGATCCGTCCTGGCTCCAAGATCTTCATCCAACCCAAGCAGGGGTTGGCGATCCATAATCCGGTGCTGAAGAGGTCCAGAAGAGGCTCCAAAGTCTTCCTCCTATCCGGCAAGAAGAGGACATCCGGACCGGCAAACATCTTCTCCAAGCGGCATCTTCGATCTTCTTCCATCCGGTGCGGAGCGGGTCCATCTTGAATCAGATTGAGCTCGCATTCTATTGGCTGATCGGAACAGCCAATAGAATGCGAGCTCAATCTGATTGGCTGATTGGATCAGCCAATCGGATTGAACTTGATTCTGATTGGCTGATTCCATCAGCCAATCAGAAAATTCCTACCTTAATTCCGATTGGCTGATAGAATCCTATCAGCCAATCGGAATTCGAGGGACGCCATCTTGGATGACGTCCCTTAAAGGAACCGTCATTAGTCGGGAGACATCGGAAGAAGAGGATGGATCCGCGTCGCCTGCTTCAAGATGGACCCGCTCCGCACCGGATGGAAGAAGATCGAAAATGCCGCTTGGAGAAGATGTTTGCCGGTCCGGATGTCCTCTTCTTGCCGGATAGGAGGAAGACTTTGGAGCCTCTTCTGGACCTCTTCAGCACCGGATTATGGATCGCCAACCCCCGCTTGGGTTGGATGAAGATCTTGGAGCCAGGACGGATCGGTGATACCTGGATGGTGAAGACAAGGTAGGAAGATCTTCAGGGGATTAGTGTTAGGTTTATTTAAGGGGGGTTTGGGTTAGATTAGGGGTATGTGGGTGGTGGGTTGTAATGTTGGGGGGGGGGTATTGTATGTTTTTTTTTACAGGCAAAAGAGCTGAACTTCTTGGGGCATGCCCCGCAAAGGGCCCTGTTCAGGGCTGGTAAGGTAAAAGAGCTTGTAACTTTTTTAATTTAGAATAGGGTAGGGAATTTTTTATTTTGGGGGTCTTTGTTATTTTATTAGGGGGCTTAGAGTAGGTGTAATTAGTTTAAAATTGTTGTAATATTTTTCTTATGTTTGTAAATATTTTTTTATTTTCTGTAACTTAGTTCTTTTTTATTTTTTGTACTTTAGCTAGTTTATTTAATTGTATTTATTTGTAGCAATTGTGTTTAATTAATTTATTGATAGTGTAGTGTTAGGTTAATTGTAGGTAATTGTAGGTAGTTTATTTAATTTTTTTATTGATAGGGTAGTGTTAGGTTTAATTATATCTTAGGTTAGGATTTATTTTACAGGTAAATTTGTTATTATTTTAACTAGGTAACTATTAAATAGTTCTTAACTATTTAATAGCTATTGTACCTGGTTAAAATAAATACAAAGTTGCCTGTAAAATAAATATTAATCCTAAAATAGCTATAATATAATTATAATTTATATTGTAGCTATATTAGGGTTTATTTTACAGGTAAGTATTTAGCTTTAAATAGGAATAATTTATTTAATAAGAGTTAATTTATTTCGTTAGATGTAAATTATATTTAAGTTAGGGGGGTGTTAGTGTTAGGGTTAGACTTAGCTTTAGGGGTTAATACATTTATTAGAATAGCGGTGAGCTCCGATCGGAAGTTTAGGGGTTAATAATTGAAGGTAGGTGTCGGCGATGTTAGGGAGGGCAGATTAGGGGTTAATACTATTTATGATAGGGTTAGTGAGGCGGATTAGGGGTTAATAACTTTATTATAGTAGCGCTCAGGTCCGCTCGGCAGATTAGGGGTTAATAAGTGTAGGTAGGTGTCGGCGACGTTGTGGGGGGCAGATTAGGGGTTAATAAATATAACATAGGGGTCGGCGATGTTAGGGCAGCAGATTAGGGGTACATAGGGATAACGTAGGTTGCGGCGTTTTACGGAGCGGCAGATTAGGGGTTAAAAGTGTAATGCAGGGGTCAGCGATAGCGGGGGCGGCAGATTAGGGGTTAATAAGTGTAAGGGTAGGGGTGTTTAGACTCGGGGTACATGTTAGAGTGTTAGGTGCAGACGTAGGAAGTGTTTCGCCATAGGAAACAATGGGGCTGCGTTAGGAGCTGAACGCTGCTTTTTTGCAGGTGTTAGGTTTTTTTTCAGCTCAAACAGTCCCATTGTTTCCTATGGGAGAATCGTGCACGAGCACGTTTTTGAGGCCGGCCGCGTCCGTAAGCAACTCTGGTATCGAGAGTTGCATTTGCGGTAAAAATGCTCTACGCTCCTTTTTTGGAGCCTAACGCAGCATTTGTTTTAACTCTCGATACCAGAGTTAAATTTATGGTGCGGCCAGAAAAAAGCCCGCGGAGCGTTAACAGCCCTTTTACCGCCAAACTCCAAATCTAGGCCTTTGTTTCCATTTGTGATACATATGACTTTGAATTCAGGCAGAGTGTAATGTTCAGTCATGTGACTTCTTCTTTACACTAAACACAATGTGGGGATTTTATTTTTATGTTGGTGCACTTTGCTGTAGTTTTTTACAGTGAGTATCTTGGTATATTTGATCTGAAATATAATCTCTATTATAGAGACTATTAAATACTGTTCTTTATTATTTAAAAGAGTGCTTGAATCCCTTTCTTTATACGTGGTACATTTAATAAGATGTTCCATCTCTTTTCTTATAGTTCTTGTTAACATTTTATAATAGGGTCTGCACCACATTTACATGAAATATTGCTCACAGTATTTCCTCATTTAGCTTGGCCATTTGTCCTTAAATTCTTTGTAATTTCATATATATATATATACATACATATACATATTTAGACATGTATATGTATGTACTGTATGTTTATGTTAAAGCATTTTGCCTGCCTTTTTTTCTGACACCTGAGACCTCATATCTTTGAGCCCTTACAACTTTTTGTGAAATATTTTATTTATCTATTATATTTATATTATATTTATAGTGTTATTCTGAGTGTAACTGTACTGAGTAATGTATTTTCTATGTGTTTGTAAAACTTTTTTGTTTCGCAAAACAGTTAACCAGAGCTCTTGCATTTACTTTCAATTTGTAATATGAGTACTACCCCCTGACACATGCAAACAGCCGTGATAAACCCAATATTGCTTGTGCGTAACTGTTAGTGCGCCACTCCGAATCTGGCCCTTTATCGACAAAATAAAGTGCAAAAAACGTGTTCGTTAAGATTGTGATCGCCAAAGCTGATGCTGTCAAGCATAGTATTGATGATTTTCCAATATCTGCCCGGATCTGTTTCGCAATACAGAAATGGTGTTATTGTTTGTATTTCTATCACTCAGAACTTTAAAACATGGATCAGGAGCTGAAAAAAATGCAGATAAGCGGAATTGGAACAATTGGAATCGTCCCTATGTTGTTGAGCAATGTTATACATTGTTGCAAACACTTCTGCCATAGAATGCTATAGACATGTGCTGGCTCTGAGCCTATGTAGGTTTACTTCTCAACAAAGGATACCAAGAGAACAGCACCATTTTTTTATTTAAATACTATTTTTTTTTTAAATCACATGCTCTGGGGCCCATTTATCAAGCTCCGGATGGAGCTTGAGGGCCCGTGTTTCTGGCGAGCCTGCAGGCTCGCCAGAAACACCAGGCATGAAGCAGCGGTCTAAAAGATCGCTGCTCCATAACCTGTCCGCCTGCTCTGAGCAGGCGGACAGACATCGCCGCAATTCAACCCGATCGAGTACGATCGAGTTGATTGACACCTCTGTTTAAACTATGAAAGTTTAATTTTGGCTTTACAGTCCCTTTAATGTAAGCCTAAAATTCTAATCATAACACAACTATGAAGCTTTACAATTCTGAATCCCAGACTTATTAGTTCTCTGTATTATAGCTGTGTCATTTTCATTTGATTTATTTTCTGTATTATTTGAGAGAGAACAGTTTATATCAGGCATTTTCCTATTTCTGTATGTCTTTGCTTCTTGTTTTTATGGTGCGGATGAGAATATTTATTGGATTTACCCATATTAATATTTGATAACCATTTATGTATCTTATCACCACTCTGCAAGATTTCTTGCATTTGTTAAACCTCTATACTAATCTACCATAAAATGGCTTCACACTTTCTTGTTTGAAAATAAATTTGCTTTTGGACACATGTTATCAGTAACAATCATACTGAATTCAATGCTGGAGAGAGTCTGTATTTAACTGAACAACAGGGTGTTAAATAATATGTGCGTCTCTTAAACTGCATCATTTTATTGTGACATCGCTCAAGAGTAACCTGCCTGTGCTTTAAGACAGCTGTTCCACTTTGATTGTGGAAACTGAATAAAAGTATCTCTGAAAGCAAGAGGTGAACTGACTCAAATTTTTAACAGCCTAATATTGTTGCAATTCTATCAATATATCATTTTTCTGTGTTAATTTTGGAACTGCCACTTTGGGTCATATCCCCTTTTTAATTGCTGGTTTCTAGCCTCAGTTATTTTGGAATGTGTGAATGAGTCTTATTATTATTAGACAGCGTTAAAATAAATTGAGCTCCCGTATTGTAGGAGCCTAGTCCTAGAGCAGGTTAATCCTATAAGAGAGTGAATGTATGGAAGCCACAAACGTATGATCCTAGATATAATCGCAGTCCTAGTTTGAGACAAATATATTGGTATAACACGCTTAACATCCATTCGAATTTTATCAAAGAACCTCTGGGAATCTTAAAAATTAACATACCACTGTCTACAAATATTATTAAAATACAATTATAGGGAGGCAGAAACTCAGTGTTTTTATTTGTTTAATTGTAGACATAGGTTAAAGGGATATTAAGCCCAATTTTTTTTCTTTCAAGATTCAGATAGAGCAGGCAATTTTACACATCTTTCTAATTTACTCCTATTATCAAAGTTTCTTCATTCTCTTAGTATATTTATTTGAAAAGCAAGAGATAAATGCCCCACATCGATAAATGCCGACAGCATATGCTGTCGGCATTTATCACTGCACAAGCATTTCTAGTGAAATACTTGTGCAATGCTGCCCTCTGCACATTCGCTGCCAATCGGCCGCTAGAAGGGGGTATCAATCATCCAGATTGGATCAGCATGATTGCTGTCCGCAGCCTCAGAGGTGGCAGACGAGTTGAGGAGCAGTGTTCTTAGGACCGCTGCTTCTTAACTCTTGTTTCCGGCGAGCCTGAAGCATACGCTGCATAGTAAATCACCCCCATTAACTTGAAATATGGTTACAGACACAGGGCTCCATGTACGAAGCAGCGAAAGCTGCTCCGGAGCCTTTGCGGGGCAGGTTCGCATATGCGAGCCTGCTTCCCGCAATGTAAGAAGCAGCGGTCATTAGAACGCTGCTTCCTACACCCTACGCCACCTCTTAGGTGGCGAGGCAAAATCACAGAGAGCGCGCTCGCTCTCGGTGATTGACAGCCCCTTCAGTCGCGTGATTGAAGGGGCGGCCATTATGAGTGTGTAATGATACATACGGGCAAGCGGATCAACAGATCCACTGCCCGTGTGTAGCGAAGGCGGGCGGACAGCTTCGCGAGTTGAGAAGCTGTCCGCCCGCCATTTAGTACATGGAGCCCACAGTCTGACTGAAGATCATTATCAGTGAAAAAAAGTCAAAGCCAGAGAGGCCTATTTATCAAATGTCTGTTGGACCGCTGTTGAATCCCCCTGCAGACTCGCGGCCAATCGGCAGCCAGCAGGGGGGTGTCAATCAACCCGATCGTACTCTGTCCGCCTCATCAGAGCAGTCTTTAGACCGCTGCTTCATAACTGCTGTTTCTGGTGAGTCTGAAGACTCGCCAGAAACACGAGCCCTCAAGCTCCATTCGAAACTTGATAAATGGGCCTCTAAGAGTCAAATATTAAATTTTGATCAAAGATATTTCAGACCTTAGACCCCCCACCAATAAACTAATAATATGTTGCAATGTTTCCTGATTTATAAAGTTACTGAACTATTCTATTACTTAGTTTTAAAGACTCTTTATTTTACTACAGTACACTTAACAATGAAACAGCACTGACAAATCTTCATACTTAAGACAATAATGTCAGTTTTTACCTCTCCAAAATGCTAAACTTGAGAAACATATAATTTGTGAAAGAAAGAAAAAACCTGTAATGCAACTCATAAAAATTGTGTCTGGTGAGAGCCTTCATTTCTTTAGAAAATTATTTTATATTACGCCCCCATCTATTGCAGTTTTACATAATCAGACGTTATCATGTTGTGTCTCAAAGTCAGTTTAATGTAGCTAATATTACTTTACAGACTTAAAGGGGCATGAAGCCCAAACTCCTTCTTCCATGATAAAGATAGAGTATACAATTTTAAAAAAAGTTTTCCAAATTACTTTTATTTATCAAATTTGTATCATTCTCTTTATATCCTTTGTTGAAGGAGCAGCAATGCACTACTGGGAGCTAGCTGGACACATTGGTTGAGCCTATATCATGAGGCATGTATGTGCAGCTACTAATCAGCAACTGGCTACCAGTTGTGCACTGGTGCTCCTGAGACTACCTAAGTATCCTTTTCAACAAAGGATACCAAGTGAACAAATTAGATAAAAGAAGTGAACGATAACGTTTTTTTCAAATCACATACTCTATCTGAATCATAAAAGAGATGTATTTTGTATTAGCCCCTATTTCAATGTGGCTAACATTGATGACAATTTAGGTAATCACAGACATATTAATCAATATTTTTACTACAATCTTAAAAAAAAATATACAATTTTTTTTAACATTCTTTGGGTCGCTTACTGAAATTTGACTTACAGTAGTGTTTAAAAGTAAATAGCAAAAAAGCTCAAAATTGGCTTAGCATAGGGGTATTAGAGCATGAAATTTTAAACAACTTCCCAATTATCTTCTATTATTTTATTTGCTTTGTTCTCTTGGTATTCTTTGTTGAAAATCCTATCTATGTAGGATCAGGAGAACTTGCTGTAGTACCCACTGGTGGCTGCCAAAATTAAAAAAAAATTTTTTTTTTTTAGTTCTTGCCTCATGGCCCCCCCCCCCCCTGGCCCATTGGGCCCCTGACAGGAGTCACCCCTGTCACCCCCTGATGGCAGCCCTGAGGAGAAGCAAAGCATTACTGGGAGCTAGCTGCTGTTTAGTGGATTCATTTATATGCATGTTGTCATTGGTTTACCCAAAGTCTTCATCCAGCTCCCATAGTGTTGCTTAATCTTTATAAAAGAATACCAAGAAAATGAAGCCAATTTTATAATTGAAATAAATTGGAAAGTTGTTTAAAATGATATGCTCTATCTGAATCAAGAAAGAAAAAAAAGGATCTCTTGTCCCCTTAAGTTATATTGTGCATGGCTTAAAAAGCACAGTATAGTGAACTGTTATATTTTAAAGTTATTAATTGGCCCCTATTTCTTCATTGCTTATCCCACAGTCAAGCTAATTGCCAGCTTCACAAACATAGATGATTTATTCTGAGTAAATGCTAATTTAAGAAGTAATCATTAAATTCTGTTCTCTTAGAGATAGGACTGTGCTTGCCAAATTGAATGAGGAGATCAATATAATTGCTTATTAGTACAATAATTCTAGTTCAGCAGTCTTCTAGACAAAAGTCTGATTAGTTCTCATTGCATTTCCCTATTTTTTTAAGGACCAGTAAATTTAAAGGAACAGTAGGTTTGCATAATCAACAAATGCATGATAAAAGACAATGCAATAGCTTTTAGTCTGAACTTCCCATTAGTAGTAGATTATTTTTGGACAAATTTCAGTTATGTCTATTTCTGTACCATGTGACAGGCACCAGCCAATCACAAATGCATATACATATATTCTGTGAATTCTTACACATGCTCAGTAGGAGCGTGTGACTAAAAAAGTATAAATATAAAAAGACTATGCACTTTGTGTTAAAGGGACAGTATAGGCCAAAAAAACTTTATAGAGCATGTAATTTTAAACAATTTTCCGATTTACTTTTATCACCAATTTAGCTTTGTTCTCTTGGTATTCTTAGTTGAAAGCTTAACCTAGGAGGTTCATATGCTAATTTCTTATACCTTGAAGGCCACTTCTTTTCAGAATGCATTTTAACAGTTTTTCACCACTAGAGGGTGTTAGTTCATGTATTTCATATAGATAACACTGTGCTCGTGCACGTGAAGTTATCTGGGAGCAGGCACTGATTGGCTAAACTGCAAGTCTGTCAAAAGAGCTGAAATAAAGGGGCAGTTTGCAGAGGCTTAGAGACAAGATAATCACAGAGGTTAAAAGTATATTAATATAACTGTGTTGGTTATGCAAAACTGGGGAATGGGTAATAAAGGGATTATCTGTCTTTTAAAACAATAAAAATTCTGGTGCAGACTGTCCCTTTAATGGTAGTACATTAGAAAGTTTAATTTTGACTTGAGTGTCCTTTTAAAGAAATTGTGAAATAAGACATCAATGAGGAATTAACAGATTTAGATACCTATCACTTTAGATATTAGCAACTAGACATGTCCAGATCTTAGTGTGTTGAACTTTCACAAGAAGCATTTTGGGGGCCAGTTTATCAATGTCTGTCCTCATTCGGATCAATATGAATGATTGGAATGCACATATCTATATTTAACAACTAGTTTGTGGCATGTATTGCAAATAAGAATTGATACTTCCCTCTCTGTTTTACAAAATAACTAGTGATAGGGTGCAGAGCCGAACAAACCTTTATGCATTACCATGAATATAATGGTTTTTGGATTTATATCACTCTATAAAGTTTTTGCATCATAGAAAGAAACATAAATTATTTGATGATCAGCAGATACCATTTTGGTATATATATTAACATTTTTCTCTACTTGAGTTTGTAGATATATCAGATATATGAAGGCATTTTGGATGCTAATTCAAATATTTATTTTTGCCTGAGGGATCATTTTAAATGACTTATGTTTAGATGCATTGCACATACAGACAATCACTTTGGAAAAAAAAGCTTGCATCAACAAGCTCATACTCAGATTACAATTATTGCAACTTCAGTTTATATTTTTGCTTGTGTAAAATTTTAAATATGGTATATACCTATAACTATCAAACAATACTAGACACCTTCTGGCAAAATGTCACTCAGCATTAGATGGAAGGAGATTCCTTCTTTAAAAATGTATAATGTCTATTTTGGTTTCAGAAGCTTTTTAACAGACATAAAGGGACACTGAACCCAAAAAAAATTCTATCGTGATTGATATAGAGCACGAAATTATAAGCAACTTTCTAATTTACTCCTATTATCAAATTTTCTTCATTCTCTTCATATCTTTATTTCAAATGCAAGAATGTAAGTTTAGATGCCGGCCCATTTTTGGTGAACAACCTGTTCTTGCTGATTGGTGGATAAATTCATCCACCAATAACAAAAGTGCTGTCCAGAGTCTGAACCAAAAAAAGAAGCTTAGATGCCTTCTTTTTCAAATAAAGATAGCAAGAGAATGAAGAAAAATTGATAATAGGAGTAAATTAGAAAGTTGCTTAAAATTGCATGCTCTATCTGAATCACAAAAGAAAAAAAAATTGGGTTCAGTGTCCCTTTAATTACTCTTGTGCATGATGTAACATTAAAGTGATATGAAACCCAAAAAAATTATATTGTGAAAAGATTCAGACAGAACATACAATTTAAAAAAAGTATATATATGCGGCCCTAAAGATAGTTTATTTTGGCCCTCCCTTGTTTATTAGTAAATTATGCATTTGAGCGCCATCTTTTTTTAGGGTTCTAAGAGGTGTAACAAGTTGATGTTCTATACAGGCACTGGCTAGATTAATATAAAGACAAGCAGGCAATGTCTATTGTAGACTCCCATCATGTACTAGTTGGATAAATGTCACTTTTAACAGTTATACAGTCCCAGAATGATCACTTCACTTGGCACTCACAAGATAAATATACACAAGCACTGTGTATGTCTGTTGTGGGCTACAACTCCCACCCTACACTACTAATTGGGTAAATGTCACTTATAGAGCACTCACTCAGTTCAGGTGGCCCCCATCAGAGATGCACACTTGGCCCTCAGATACAGCAAGCTTGAGACCCCTGCTTTAAAACATATAGAGCCACTATATAATGATTTTTTATTTAAAGGGATACTGAACCCAAATGTTTTATTTCATGATTCAGATAGAGCATGCAACTTTCTATTTTACTCCTAGGGGTAGATTTATGAATAGGCGAGTGAACATGATTCGTTGTAGCGAATCCTGTCCGCTCGACCAAGCTAAATGCCAACAGCATACGCTGTCAGCATTTAACATTGCAGGGGCTGTCAAATATCCAAATTAGATCGGGATGATTTCAGCCCCCCACCGAAAAGGTGGCGGAGATGTTAAGAAGTAGCGTTCTTATGACTGCTGCTTCTTATCTTCCGTTTTAGGCAGACATTAAACGATGGGGCTCCGAAGCAGCAAATGCTGGTTAATAAATGGAGCCCTTATTATCATTTTTTCTTCATTCTCTTGCTATTTTTATATAAAATCAGTCATTTAAAACTTGGGAGCCTGCTCATTTTAGGTTAAGCACCCTGGATAGCGCTTGCTTATTGGTATCTACATTTAGCCACCAATAAAGAAGCGCTAACTAGGTTCTGAACCAAAAATGGCCCAGCTCCTAAGCTTTACATTCCTGCTTTTTAAATGAAGATAGCAAGGGAAAGAAGAAATGTTTTTAATAGGATTAAATTAGAAAGTTGCTTAAAATTGCTTGCGCTATCTGAATCATGAAAGAAAAAATGTGGGTTTAGTGTCCCTTTAAGCTTTTGTTAATAAATATGAGACATGGTTTATTGGAACTACAATCAATTTAATAGAAGTTTTATACTAAAACATTTAATGCTGCACTTTCTTCTTATATCCATGGGTGGATGGATTTATACCTACTTACTATGAGATTTAAAGATTCATGATACTAACCGACTTCAGACTGATGAGTGCAGAACATTTTGGAATCATTGAGTGTATACATCATTGTGACCTATTGTATTATATTATACTACTGGAGCTGTTACTTTTCTTTTTTTTGGCCCCTTTCTGCATTTCTTTTTTGGTATCCCTTCACATCTAATACCTTCTCTGTCTTCTACCCTCACTCCAGCTCCAACTCACATATTCAACCTATCCCTTTCTACCGGTTCATTCCCATCTTCCTTGGTCACCCCATCCTCAAAAAACCCTCCCTCTATCCCAATTCTCCTACAAACTACCTCCCCATATCACTGCTTCTGCTAGCTTCAAAAGTCCTGGAAAAACTAGTTTTCAAACGCCTAACCCACTTCTTGTCCTCCAACTCATTGCTTGACCCCTTGCAATCTGGCTTCCATCCCCAACACTCAACTGAGACTGCCCTCACCAAGGTTACTAACGATCTTCTTTCTGCTAAAAACAACGGCCACTACTCAATACTTATCTTACTTAACCTGTCTGCTGCCTTTGACACCTTGACCATCCCCTTCTCCTACGGATTTTCAGCTCCCTTGGGCTCTCTGTCACTGCCCTCTCCTGGATCCACTCTTATTTCTCTAATAAGTCCTTTTCTGTCTCCTTTTCTGGCAACTCCTCCTATCCATTGCCTCTGTCTGTTGGAGTACCTCAAGGCTCTATATACTTCCTCACTGGGTAAACTTATCAGTGACTATGGCTTCAACTATCACCTCTATGCTGATGATACTCAGAACTGCCTATCCACCCCTGCACTCTCTCCTTCTGTCCTTTCTCACATCAGTGTCTGCTTATCTGGCATTTCTTCTTGGATGGCCTCTCACCACCTAAAAATCAACATGTCCAATACTGAACTCCTTCTAATCCCCCCCATCTGATTCTACCCCAGTTTTTAACTTTTCAATCACTGTTGGTGATACCACTATCTCCTCATTACCCCAAATCCGCTGCCTAGGAGTTACATTTGACTCCAACCTGTCCTTCATACCCCACATGTCGCAACCACCTATGCAATATCTCCAAAATTTGTCCTTTTCTGAGTGCTGAAACTACTAAACAGCTAATCCACTCCCTGGTAATTTCCCGACTTGACTACTAACCTACTAACTGGCCTCCCGCCTCTCCCCTCTTCAATCCATCCTAAATGCCTCTGCTAATCCACCCGCTCTGTATCTGCTGCACCTCTCTGCAAGTCCCTTCACTGGCTCCCCATTCACAGCAGAATTATATTTAAAATTCTCACCCTGACCTACAAAGCCCTTACCAACGCAGCCCCCCCCCCACATGTCCTCATTCATCAACAAATATACTCCAGCCCTCCCCCTGATATCCAACAATGACCTGCTCCTTGCATCTTCTACCATCACCTCCTCCAATGCTAGACTACAGGACTTCTCTTGTGAGGCACCAACCATCTGGAACGCACTTCCTCAAGCTGTCAAACTGTCCCTAACCTTTCCTCCTTTAAACGCTCCCTAAAGACCCTTTTTGTTTAGGGAAGCCTATCTCCAAATCAGTAGCAAATTAATTCCACTTGCCTAATAGCTGCCCTCATCTAACTCTACGCTAACATAATTCTCACCTTTGCAGTCCCCACCTCCTGTTTCTCACCCCCCCCCCACCCATCTAGATTGTAAGTTCCCACGAGAACAGGGCCCTCGATTTCCCCTGTATTTCTTTGTTAAACTTTGTCTGGTGTCTTTTATATTGTATTGTACTGTACTTTTATCTTTGTACCCATGGACAGCGCTGCAGAATCTATTGGCGCTTTATAAATAAATAATAATAATAATAATTATTATTATTTGTAGGCTTTACAAAACGAAACAAGACATTTAAATTAAATTAACAATTTCTTGTGTGTTTCTGTTTGTGATTGTCTATCTGTCTATCTGTCTATCTATCTATCTATCTATCTATCTATCTATCTATCTATCTATCATCTATCTAGCTATCTGTATATCTATATATCTATATGTCTGTTTACCTAGGCTGTAATTTTCTTTTTTAGGCCCCTTTTTGTGTTTATTTATTTTTTTGTATCTTCTCTATATTATTATTTGTAGGCTTTAAAAAAAAAAGAAGCAAGACATTTAAATTAGGTTAACAATTTCTTAATCTTTGCTTATTTTGATTAGTCTAAAAGTGTGAGTTTCTGTTTGTGATTATCTGTCTGTCTGTCTAGGCTGTACTTTTCTTTTTTTTAAGTCCCTTTTTCTGTTGTTTTTTTTGGTGTATTTTCAATAGTATTATTTGTAGGCTTTACAAAAAGAAACAAGACATTTAAATGAAGTTAACAATTTCCTTATCTTTGCTTATTTTGATTGGTCTAAACGTGTGAGTTTCTGTTTATGATTATCTATCTATCATCTATCTGTCTGTCTCTCTGTTTATCTAGGTTGTACTTTTATTTTTAAACCCCTTTTTTTTTTTGGGTTTGTTTTTTGGCATCTTCTCTATAGTATTATTTGTAGGCTTAACAAAGAGGAGCAAGACATTTAAATTAAATGAATAATTTAATCTTTGCTTATTTTGATTGGTCTAAATGTTTGCGTCTCTGCGATTATCTATCTTTCTATCTATCTGTCTGTCTGTCTGTCTGCCTGGGCTGTACTTTTCTTTTTTTTAAAGCCCCTTTTTGTAGGGGGGGGGGGAGTTGTAATTGTCTTTGTAGTATTGTTTGTAGGCTTTACAAAAAAGAAGCAATACATTTAAATGAAGTTAACAATTTCTTAATCTTTGCTTATTTTGATTGATCTGTAGATCTATTTGTGATTATCTATTTTCTATCTATCTATCTATCTATCTATCTATCTGTCTGTCTGTCTAGGCTGTACTTTTCTTTTTTTAAGCCGCTTTTTGTTTTGTTTTGGTTTTTTTTGGTATATTTTCTATAGTATTATTTGTAAGCTTTACAAAAAGAATCAAGGCATTTAAATGAAGTTAATAATTTCTTAATCTTTGCTTATTTTGATTAGTCTAAACGTGTGAGTTTCTGTTTGGGATTATCTATCATCTATCTATCTATCTATCATCTATCTGTCTGGCTATCTATCATCTATCTATCTATCTATCTATCTATCTATCTATCTATCTATCTATCTATCTATCTATCTTTCTATCAATGATTATGATACATTTTGAAATACCAAATTGGCTAAGTTGTGTTTTCTTTTGACTTTGAAAAACTATGTGATACAAATGCTCTGTTAAAAGCCAATATTAATTGTAGAGCCATCTAATAAAAGATCACATGATCAAAAGTGAAAAGGGGGAGTTGTTTTCAGGTGTATGGTGTAGAGATGATTGGTTGTGGATCATAGTGAGCATTAGCAAGAATATTATTAAAGCTAGATTTGTAGAAGCAAGATGTAATTCTAATCCCTTGGGATAAAAGAGAACATTAATCTCAATTAAATGAAGTTAATATAAGCAGACATCACATTTTCACAGTCAAGCTTTTGTTGCATATACTAGAACTGAGTGCTATAGCAGCAATTAATTGCTGCAAACTAACATATTACAGTAGATATCTATTTTTTAATGGCTTTAGAATACAATTTCTGCTTTCATCACAGAGCGTAACAGCACTTTGGGAGCAACAAATTAACTGTATCTTAAAAATACAAAATGTCATAACTATTGTTGTTAGACATGAAACAGAAACCTAACT
Organism: Bombina bombina; assembly: GCF_027579735.1. Lineage (NCBI taxonomy): Eukaryota > Metazoa > Chordata > Amphibia > Anura > Bombinatoridae > Bombina > Bombina bombina. Next base: position 115,746,141 of record NC_069506.1, read on the forward strand.
CCAAAAATATATTTAAACAACCAGACCAAAATGTTGAAGCACTTAAAAATGATGCAGCATGGCTGTAAAATGCTGACTAGAAAATATCCCCTGAACATCTCTATATAAAATATTTTACCTCAAATTTTCCTCAGTAGTCACATCCCATTGTAAAGGGATAGCCAATCAGGGGCGCGATCCGATATCGATCGCAGTTTGCGGCGCAAGCGAGGGAACCGGCGTCGCCCGCAGTTTCAGCTCGCAACTCGAGCCATCCCATATAAGTCGCCGTCAGATGCTAACGTGCCGTAAGTCTCACAAACCAGCGATGTCCAGAAATCTGCGTAAGTACAAATTTCTGGTGTCGCCAGTGACTTGCGCCACGTTAGAAACTGCCGGCGCCTATAAAACCTGACTAAAGTCTAAAACACCCGCACTGTCTAACACGCCTCCCTAACATAGCCCGCACTGTCTAACACGCCTCCCTAACATAGCCCGCACTGTCTAACACGCCTCCCTAACATAGCCCGCACTGTCTAACCCTCTATCCGCTATCCCCCCTCACTAGCCTAACAATAAAAAAGCTATTAACCCCTAAACCGCCGCTCCTTTACCCCGCCGCAACCTAATAAAGTTATTAACCCCTAAACCGCCGCTCCCATACCCCGCCGCCAGCTATATTATATCTATAACCCCCTAAAGTGAGCCCCTAACACCGCCACCATCTATATTAAAATTATTAACCCCTAATGTAAGACCCTTACACCGCCGCCATCTCTATTAAAATGATTAACCCCTTATTTAATCTACCTACCCCGCCGCCAGCTATATTATCTATATTAACCCTAAGTATATTATAGTTAATATAGGTATTACATTATATATATTAACTATATTAACCCTAATTATATTAGGGTTAATATAGTTAATATAGTTACTATAGTATTTATATTAACTATATTAACTCTATCTAACCCTAACTAAATTTATATTAAATTAATCTAATTCATTTATAAACTAAAATATTCCTATTTAAATCTAAATACTTACCTATAAAATAAACCCTAAGATAGCTACAATATAATTAATAATTACATTGTAGCTATGTTAGGGTTAATATTTATTTTACAGGTAAATTGTTAATTATTTTAACTAGGTATAATAGATATTAAATAGTTATTAACTATTTAATATCTACCTAGTTAAAATAATTACCCAATTACCTGTAAAATAAATCCTAACCTAAGTTATAAATACACCTACACTATCAATAAATTTAATAAATTACAAACATCTATCTAAAAATACAATTAAATTAACTAAACTAAATTACAAAAAAAAACAAACACTAAATTACAAAAAATAAAAAAAAAGATTACAAGATATTTAAGCTAATTACACCTATTCTAAGCCCCCTAATAAAATAATAAACCCCCAAAATAAAAAAAATTCCCTGCCCTATTCTAAATTCAACAAATTTCAAAGCTCTTTACCTTACCAGCCCTTAAAAGGGCCTTTTGTGGGGCATGCCCCAAAGAATTCAGCTCTTTTGCATACAACAAATACAATACCCCCCCCCCCATTACAACCCACCACCCACATACCCCTATTCTAAACCCACCCAAACCCCCCTTAAAAAAGCCTAACACTACCCCCCTGAAGATCTCCCTACCTTGTCTTCACCACACCGGGCCGAACTCCTGATCCGATCCGGGCGATGTCTTCCTCCAAGCGGCAAAGAAGAATTCTTCCTCCGGCGATGTCTTCCTCCAAGCGGCAAAGAAGAATTCTTCCTCCGGCGACGTCTTCCTCCAAGCGGCAGCAAAGTCTTCATTCTTCCGGCGGCATCTTCAATCTTCTTTCTTCGCTCCGCCGCCGCGGAGCATCCATCCCGGCCGACTGCTGAACTTGGAATGATGTACCTTTAAATGACGTCATCCAAGATGGCGTCCGCCGAATTCCGATTGGCTGATAGGATTCTATCAGCCAATCGGAATTAAGTTAAAAAAATCTGATTGGCTGATTGAATCAGCCAATCAGATTCAAGTTCAATCCGATTGGCTGATCCAATCAGCCAATCAGATTGAGCTCGCATTCTATTGGCTGTTCCGATCAGCCAATAGAATGCGAGCTCAATCTGATTGGCTGATTGGATCAGCCAATCGGATTGAACTTGAATCTGATTGGCTGATTCAATCAGCCAATCAGATTTTTTTAACTTAATTCCGATTGGCTGATAGAATCCTATCAGCCAATCGGAATTCGGCGGACGCCATCTTGGATGACGTCATTTAAAGGTACATCATTCCAAGTTCAGCAGTCGGCCGGGATGGATGCTCCGCGGCGGCGGAGCGAAGAAAGAAGATTGAAGATGCCGCCGGAAGAATGAAGACTTTGCTGCCGCTTGGAGGAAGACGTCGCCGGAGGAAGAATTCTTCTTTGCCGCTTGGAGGAAGACATCGCCGGAGGAAGAATTCTTCTTTGCCGCTTGGAGGAAGACATCGCCCGGATCGGATCAGGAGTTCGGCCCGGTGTGGTGAAGACAAGGTAGGGAGATCTTCAGGGGGGTAGTGTTAGGCTTTTTTAAGGGGGGTTTGGGTGGTTTTAGAATAGGGGTATGTGGGTGGTGGGTTGTAATGGGGGGGGGGGTATTGTATTTGAATGCAAAAGAGCTGAATTCTTTGGGGCATGCTCCACAAAAGGCCCTTTTAAGGGCTGGTAAGGTAAAGAGCTTTGAAATTTGTTGAATTTAGAATAGGGCAGGGAATTTTTTTTATTTTGGGGGTTTATTATTTTATTAGGGGGCTTAGAATAGGTGTAATTAGCTTAAATATCTTGTAATCTTTTTTTTATTTTTTGCAATTTAGTGTTTTTTTTTTTTTGTAATTTAGTTTAGTTAATTTAATTGTATTTTTAGATAGATGTTAGTAGTTTATTAAATTTATTGATAGTGTAGGTGTATTTATAACTTAGGTTAGGATTTATTTTACAGGTAATTGGGTAATTATTTTAACTAGGTAGATATTAAGTAGTTAATAACTATTTAATATCTATTATACCTAGTTAAAATAATTAACAATTTACCTGTAAAATAAATATTAACCCTAACATAGCTACAATGTAATTATTAATTATATTGTAGCTATCTTAGGGTTTATTTTATAGGTAAGTATTTAGATTTAAATAGGAATATTTTAGTTTATAAATGAATTAGATTAATTTAATATAAATTTAGTTAGGGTTAGATAGAGTTAATATAGTTAATATAAATACTATAGTAACTATATTAACTATATTAACCCTAATATAATTAGGGTTAATATAGTTAATATATATAATGTAATACCTATATTAACTATAATATACTTAGGGTTAATATAGATAATATAGCTGGCGGCGGGGTAGGTAGATTAAATTAGGGGTTAATCATTTTAATAGAGATGGCGGCGGTGTAAGGGGCTTACATTAGGGGTTAATAATTTTTATATAGGTGGCGGCGGTGTAAGGGGTCAGATTAGGGGATAGATAAGGTAGATGGCGGCGGTTTTAGAGGCTCACAGTAGGGGGTTAGTTTCTGTAGATGGCGGCGGGGTCCGGGAGCGGCGGTTTAGGGGGTAATAACTTTATTAGGGATTTCGGGGGGGGGGGGGGATCGCGGTTGACAGGGAGATAGACATTGCGCATGCGTTAGGTGTTAGGTTTATTTTAGCAGATCGCGGTTGACAGGTAGATAGACATTGCGCATGCGTTAGGTGTTAGGTTTTATTTAGCAGATCGTGGTTGACAGGGAGATAGACATTGCGCATGCGTTAGGTGTTAGGTTTATTTTCTAGTTAGTTTAGGGAGTTACGGGGCTCCAATAGTCAGCGTAAGGCTTCTTACGGCTGCTTTTTGTGGCGAGGTGAAAATGGAGTAAGTTTTCTCCATTTTCGCCACGTAAGTCCTTACGCTGCATATTGGATACCAAACTGCGCGGGTTTGGTATACCTGCCTATAGCCCAAAAAACTGCGGGCGACGGCAGAAATATACGGGCGTAACTTCTAGGTTACGCCGTATATGTGATACCAAATCCGTGCAAATATTGGCGTCGCCGGCTTTTGCGGGCGACGCTTTATATCGGATCGACCCCCAGGACGCTAGTCCCGGGACAAGAGAGCCTGCATCTGTTATTTCCCTCTTCAGTTGAAGGAAGTTCAAAATTAAATCTCATAAGGTTTCAGTGAAATCTCATGACATCACAGTAAAACAACGTGTGATATCAACACCATTTAAACTGGTTGACAGTTTTTTTCCCTAACACGCTGAAGTACTGTCCACAGAACACTTACTTTTGTGAGCTGAATCATTTTTGAGGTAAAATCTCTTCCTTATTTACATAATTTACATAGTTCATGTGATTTTATTTTGTCAGCTTTTTTACAGTTATGCTGCATCATTTTAAAGTGATATAGCATATGTAATGTCCCTTTAAAAGAGCTTAAAGTGAAGGTAAAGTTACCTCTCTATGAAACTCTATTAACATTTTTTGCACAAAACGAATATGAGTTTCATTCATCATTTTTTTTAAATTAGTTTACCCCAATATTCTTTACCCATGCTTTTCGGTATTTATTTCATTTTAAACTAAACGAATACTGAATAATCGTAAAACATTTATATCCATTTTCATTAAAGGGTCATGAAACCCAAAATTTTTCTTTCATGATTCAGATAGAGATTACAATTTTAAACAACATTCCAATTTACTTCTATTATCTAATTTGCTTCATTCTTTAGATATCCCTTGTTGAAGAAATAGCAATGCACATGGGTGAGCCAATAGCAAGAGGCAACTATGTGCAGCCACCAATCAGCAGATACTGAGCATATCTAGATATGCTTTTCAACCAAGTATATTACGAGAATGAAGCAAATTAGATAGCAGAAGTAAATTAGAAAACTGTTTAAAATAGCATGCTCTTTCTAAAGCATGAAAGAAAGTTTTGGGCTAGAATGTCCCTTTAAATACATGTAAATGTTTGAAAGCTACAGGTGAAAAGTTCAAGTTAAGTGGTTCTAGGGCGGCGGCTCCCAGGTACTGCGCTAATGGACCTTCCCCTTTAGCGCAGGCCCTGAAAGCTTCCTATTAGGGTGGCTGAGGCTCTATGAAGAGGAGCAGGCTCGTGCTGCTCTCCAGCGTGCTAAAGGTAAATATTTAGCCATTTAAAGGAAATTAATACGGACATGTTTTTTTCAGTATTTATTTATTTTCTTTAAATTTTCAGGTGCATTCATTCAAATATTCTTTTGTAGAAATAAAAGAAATATCCCTGTTTTGTTAACATTTGTTATGGGATGAATAAACATCTCTAGTCAGTAAAATAAGAGTCTTAGAATTAAGTTAAATGCCCCCATTTAACAAAGCCCGGACGGACAGGGTTTGCTGCTGTGAACCTGTTCACTCTAGATTGCAGAAAGTGGGCAGCAATATGTTGCCCACACTTGTCATTGCACAAGCTTCTGCTTGTGCAATGCTGCTCCTGCTCAAGCTAGCCCATTGGCATACGAGTAGGGGATAACAATTACCCCGGGCAAATGTGTCCGGGGTGCTTTTAATATGCCAGCTAAGGGCTGGCATACAGGTTAGGAAGCAGCCGTCTGATTCCCGTTGCTTCTTAAAGGGGGGACAGTCTACTTGAAAATGTTTATTGTTTAAAAAGATAGATAATTACAAAGTGGGTTTTGGCATAACCCACCTTGTATCTAAACCTCTGCAGACTGCCCTCTTATTTCAGTTCTTTTAACAGACTGATTTTAGCCAATCAGTGCTGACTCATAAATAACTCCATGGGAGTGAGAAGAATGTTATCACTGTCTATCTGTGAAAAAACTGTCAAAATCCAATGAGTGGGCTTAGAAATTAGCATATGGGCCTACCTACGTTTAGCTTTCAACAAAGAACACCAAGAAAACAAAGCAAGTTTGATGATAAAAGTAAATTGGAAAGTTGTTTAAAATTACATGCCCTGTCTGAATCATGAAAGTTTAAATTTGACTAGACTGTTCCTTTAATTATAGACTGCAGGCTTGCTCATTTCAGCCTGCAGCAAAGGGCCTCCAAAGCAGAGACAGCTTTATAAATGAAGACCAATGTATGCAGTATAACTGTAATACATAACAGTAACCTTGCCATACAACGCTTCAGTGCTTAAATATGAATGATTTCACATTTTTAATTAATGAACAGTTTCATTTTTCCTCTTAAAATTTAATGATTTCACTGCTTTACACAATGCAGAACATTTCCATTTTTAATGTTAAAAAATGGTGTAACAGTTTTACATGAGGTAGCCTATTACCATTTGTTACATATAGAATATTTTTATTTATTACATTAATAATATTTGTAACATCCAGGTAAAAGTAGTTGTTTTAATGAAGTAATAATGCCTGCATATTCTGTAATTTAACCAAACATAAGAACTGCTGCAATATATCAGCTCCAGGCTGTCTAGTAGTAAAATATATAAAATAATAATAATATAAAAATAATATAAAATAGTAAAACAAACAAACGGGATATAATTAATGTTGAATGTGTAAAGTGATAATAAAGACAGACTGTCTTGTATATTTTAAGTATTTTTTTTTAAATATGACTCACTTAATTAAACTATAAAGGTTCCTTTGTTTGAATACATTATGGTTTTTATCTGTCATAAAAACTTGAATATGTCTAATTTTTTAATATTTCTTAAATGAGACTGAGTTGTCCACAAACACGTACTTCCTCTTTAAAATTAAAAGTTAAGGGACAAAATCAGAATTAAATGTTTCAGAGCATCCAAAAATTATTGAGCGTTGCAGATATTGCTATTAAAGGGACAGTCAACTAAAAAAAAAAAACTTTCATAATTTAAATAGGGAATGTAATTTTAAACAACTTTCCCATTTACTTTTATTACCAATTTTGCTTTGTTCTCTTGGTAAGCTAAAGCTAGGAGGTTCATATGCTAGTTTCTTAGACCTTGAAGGCCGCCTCTAATCTGAAAGCATTGACAGTTTTTCACCACTAGAGGGTGTTAGTTCATGTGTTTCACATAGATAACATTGAGCTCAGGCACGAGAAGCTCCTAGGAGCCAGCACTGATTGGCTAGAAATGCAAGTCTGTCAAAAGAACTGAAATAAGGGGGCAGTTTTCAGAGGCTTAGATACAAGGTAATCACAGAGGTAAAAAGTATATTATTATAACTGTGTTGGTTATGCAAAACTGGGAAATGGGTAATAAAGGGATTATCTACATTTTTAAACAACAAAAATTCTGGTGTTTACTGTCCCTTTAATATTGTTTTTACAAATTGAAGGTTTGTGGAAAACCTGCATTGAGTAAGTCTATTGGCGGCATTTGTCTAACATATATACACATATAAACACATAAATACACATGTATACACATATATAAACACATACATATACACATTTAAACACATAAATACACATATAAACACATAAATACACATGAATGCACATATATAAATACATGTGTATACACATATAAACACATAAATACACATGTATACACATGTATGCACATATATATATATATATATATATATATATATATATATATATATATATATATGCATGCCTTCGGAAGTGACACACAATATGTATCTATATATATTCATATATATATACAGTATTTTAAAGGGACAGCAAAGTCAAAATTAAACCTCGTTCTCTTGGTATGTTTTATTGAAGAGTAAAACAAGGTAGGCTCATAAGAGGTCAGGAGTGTGCACGTGTCTTTATTACTCTATGGCAGCAGTGGTTTGCAACATTGTATAACAAATCTACAACTAATGTAGCAAACCACTGCTTCCATAGAGTACTAAAGACACATGCACACTCCTGAGCTCTTATGAGCCTATCTAGTTTTACTCTTCAATAAAACATACCAAGAGAGCAAAACAAATTAGATAACTGAAGTAAATTGTAAAGTTGTTTAAAACTGCATGCTCTATCCGAATCAAGAAAGTTTAATTTTGACTTTACTGACTCTTTAAAAAAATACAATAAAAAAATTATATATATATAATTAAAAAGAACATTTTCTTCTAAGTGAAGAACAAAGGTATTTAAAGTATTCTTAACGCACCTTCAGTTTTAGTGCAATTGTCCTAGCTAACCTTTGGTTTCACATGTGAGCAAAAGACAGAAAAGACTTTTGTATCACGCCCCATAGAAGTCTATGAGGAAAGGGAGTTAGCGAGGCTGAGCTATCTGACCTCCAGATATTATCGCGCTGTCTTCTACTCATGCGGGAACTTACTCATGCACTAGTATTTTTAACTTGTAATATGAGCCCAAGAAAAGAATCAATATTGATTTAACTTGAGCGCAGTTAATATTTTTGATCTCCACTTGCAATCAAGCCCAGAATTAGAAAACAAGTTTCTGAGAGTCAACAACTTGTGTGATAGGCAACTCATAGGACAACAGCTTCAAGCACAGCTAAACACTGGTTGAAGTAAGCATGTCCCCCTTTCAACTTTAAGAGAGGACCTTGAGCTACATGTTTGAGATTAAGTGTCAGTTGCTAAGATGGCAAAGTAAGAGAAAGAGGTGCCTATCTATCAAGCTCCAAACGGAGCTTGACGCCCCGTGTTTCTGGCGAGCCAGCCGCAGAAACTCCAGCCGCAGAGAAAAGCCAGGAGTTAAGAGCATTCTGGGCTAACGCCGGTTCATAAAGCTCTTAACTACTGTGCTCTAAAGTACACTAACACCCATAAACTACCTATGTACCCCTAAACCGAGGCCCCCCACATCGCCGCCACTCTATTAAATTTTTTAACCCCTAATCTGCCGACCGCACACCGCTGCCACCTACGTTATACTTATGTACCCCTAATCTTCTGCCCCTAACACTGCCGACCCCTATATTATATTTATTAACCCCTAATCTGCCGCCCCCAACGTCGCTGCTACCTTACCTACAATTATTAACCCCTAATCTGCCGACCGGACCTCACCGCTACTATAATAAAGTTATTAACCCCTAATCCGCCTCACTAACCCTATAATAAATAGTATATACCCCTAATCTGCCCTCCCTAACATCACCGACACCTAACTTCAATTATTAACCCCTAATCTGCCGAACGGACCTCACCGCTACTCTATTAAATTTATTAACCCCTAAAGCTAAGTCTAACCCTAACACTAACACCCCCCTAAGTTAAATATAATTTTTATCTAACAAAATAAATTAACTCTTATTAAATAAATTAATCCTAATTAAAGCTAAATACTTACCTGTAAAATCAACCCTAATATAGCTACAATATAAATTATAATTATATTGTAGCTATTTTAGGATTAATATTTATTTTACAGGCAACTTTGTATTTATTTTAACCAGGTACAATAGCTATTAAATAGTTAATAACTATTTAATAGCTACCTAGTTAAAATAATTACAAAATTACCTTTAAAATAAATCCTAACCTAAGTTACAATTAAATCTAACACTACACTATCAATAAATTAATTGCATAAAATACAATACCTACAAATAAATACAAATAAATAAACTAACTAAAGTACAAAAAATAAAAAAAGAACTAACTTACAAAAAATAATAAAATAATTTACAAACATTATAAAAATATTACAACAATTTTAAGCTAATTACACCTACTCTAAGCCCCCCAAAATAAAAAAATGCCCTACCCTATTCTAAAATACAAATAGAAAAGCTCTTTTACCTTACCAGCCCTTAAAAGGGCCTTTTGCGGGGCATGCCCCAAAGAAAACAGCTCTTTTGCCTGTAAAAAAAAAACATACAATACCCCCCCAATATTACAACTAACCACCCACATACCCCTAATCTAACCCAAACCCCCCTTAAATAAACCTAACACTAAGCCCCTGAAGATCATCCTACCATATCTTCACCACGCCGGGTATCACCAATCGAGCCAGAGGAGGCTCTGAAATCTTCATCCAAGCCCAAGCGGGGGCTGAAGACATCCATCATCCGGCTGAATCTTCAATCTTCTTTCTTCCGGAGCCATCTTCTTCCAGCCGACGCGGATCCATCCTCTTCTACCGATGCCTACTCGCAGAATGACGGTTCCTTTAAATGACGTCATCCAAGATGGCATCCCTCGAATTCCGATTGGCTGATAGGATTCTATCAGCCAATCGGAATTAAGGTAGTAAAATTCTGATTGGCTGATGGAATCAGCCAATCAGATTCAAGTTCAATCCGATTGGCTGATTGGATCAGCCAATCGGATTGAACTTGAATCTGATTGGCTGATTCCATCAGCCAATCAGAATTTTCCTACCTTAATTCCAATTGGCTGATAAAATCCTATCAGCCAATCGGAATTTGAGGGACGCCATCTTGGATGACGTCCCTTAAAGTAACCGTCATTCGTCGGGAAGTCGTCGGCCAGGATGTATGTTCCGCGTCGGTGGGATGAAGATGGATCCGGAAGAAAGAAGATTGAAGATGCCGCTTGATAGAAGACTTCAGCCGGATCATGGACCTCTTCAGCCCCCGCTTGGGCCAAGACTTCAGCCGGATCATGGACCTCTTCAGCCCCGCTTGGGCTTGGATGAAGACTTCGGAGCCTGGACGGATCGGTGATACCTGGCGTGGTGAAGACAAGGTAGGGAGATCTTCAGGGGCTTAGTGTTAGGTTTATTTAAGGGGGGTTTGGGTTAGATTAGGGGTATGTGGGTTGTAATGTTGGGGGGGTATTGTATGTTTTTTGTACAGGCGAAAGAGCAGAATTCTTTGGGGCATGCTCCGCAAAAGGCCCTTTTAAGGGCTGGTAAGGTAAAAGAGCTTTTCAATTTTAATTTTAGAATAGGGTAGGGCATTTTTTATTTTGGGGGGCTTTGTTATTTTATTAGGGGGCTTAGAGTAGGTGTAATTAGCTTAAAATTGTTGTAATATTTTTATAATGTTTGTAAATTATTTTTTTATTTTTTGTAACTTAGTTCTTTTTTATTTTTTTGTACTTTAGTTAGTTTATTTAATTGTATTTATTTGTAGGGATTTGTATGTAATTTATTTATTGATAGTGTAGTGTTAGGTTTAATTGCAGATAATTGTAGGTAGTTTATTTAATTAATTTATTGATAGTGTAGTGTTAGGTTTAATTGTAACTTAGGTTAGGATTTATTTTACAGGTAATTTTGTAATTATTTTAACTAGGTAGCTATTAAATAGTTATGAACTATTTAATAGCTATTGTACCTGGTTAAAATAAATACAAAGTTGCCTGTAAAATAAATATTAATCCTAAAATAGCTACAATATAATTATTATTTATATTGTAGCTATATTAGGGTTTATTTTACAGGTAAGTATTTAGCTTTAAATAGGAATAATTTATTTAATAAGAGTTAATTTATTTCGTTAGATTTAAATTATATTTAACTTAGGGGGGTGTTAGGGTTAGGGTTAGACTTAGCTTTAGGGGTTAATACATTTATTAGAGTAGCGGCGAGGTCCGGTCGGCAGATTAGGGGTTAATAATTGAAGTTAGGTGTCGGCGATGTTAGGGAGGGCAGATTAGGGGTTAATACTATTTATTATAGGGTTTTTGAGGCGGGAGTGAGGCGGATTAGGGGTTAATAACTTTATTATAATAGCGGTGAGGTCCGATCAGCAGATTAGGGGTTAATTATTGTAGGTAGCTGGCGGCGACGTTGTGGGGGGCAGATTAGGGGTTGATAAATATAATATAGGGGTCGGCGGTGTTAGGGGCAGCAGATTAGGGGTACATAGGTATAATGTAGGTTGCGGCAGTGTACGGAGCGGCAGATTAGGGGTTAAAAAAAATAGGCAGGTGTCAGCGATAGCGGGGGCGGCAGATTAGGGGTTAATAAGTGTAAGGTTAGGGGTGTTTAGACTCGGGGTTCATGTTAGAGTGTTAGGTGCAGACTTAGGATGTGTTTCCCCACAGGAAACAATGGGGCTGCATTAGGAGCTGAACGCTGCTTTTTTGCAGGTGTTAGGTTTTTTTTCAGCTCAAACTGCCCCATTGTTTCCTATGGGGGAATCGTGCACGAGCACGTTTTTTAAGCTGGCCGCGTCCGTAAGCACCGCTGGTATTGAGAGTTGCAGTGGCGGTAAATTATGCTCTACGCTCCTTTTTTAGAGCCTAACGCAGCCATTCTGTGAACTCTAAATACCAGCGGTATTTAAAAGGTGCGGGGAAAAAAAAAACAGCGTTAGCTACGCGGGTCGTTACCGACAAAACTCTAAATCTAGCCGAAAATTTGAAATCTTTGGCTTATCTTGGACGGTTTTTGTATGGTGCCAACTGCCAAGTAAGCGAAAAGATAGTTCATTGTGAAACACAAACTGTCAAAACATTGAGGAGGAGTGGTTATGACCTGGGGCTTTTTTACTCAATCCAAAGTTGGTGACTTGCACAGCACTGAACCAAAAAGACTACCACATCATTTTGCAGCACCATGAAATTTCTTCAGGTATATACATAATTGGTCAAGGGTTCATCTTTTTTTTTTAAATATTTTTTATTAAACAATATCAGTAAGTGTGCAGTTGTATAAAAGACAAATATAAGCATTTTGAAAACATCGTACATAATTTAGTCTATATGTGCTTTTAGACTTTCTTCATATAGAAAAAGGAATGTCCTTGCAAAAGTCCTTGGTTTACTGTAACACATCCGAGGTAACAGAATGGGAGACTTTTCTTGGGATCGGCTAAAGTTCGTCTCAACTTGTTGGTTATCAGTGTACAAAAATGTGATAAGCGGATCCTATAACAATCAGAAGAATAGAAAAAATGTTTCTCTCTCCCTTTATTCCTAACCAACATGGCTAGAAATAATTGAACAATAAATAACAATATCAATAATAACAATAATAATAACAATAATTTCCATGTTGCGATCTCTGTGTATGAATTGGTAATAGGTGCTACCGGTTTGTGCTTGAGGACACTAAGTGGTCCCTTTGTGTCTTGTTATATGTAGAAAATTAAGAGGGTTGGACAGTTGCATCAAAAGACTCACATGGATCCTACATTTGTAGTGACTGGCGCAAAGGCCTCAAGGCACAAGTGGTTGAGATGTTTGTGTAGGTCTTGTGTCCCATAAGTACGTTAAATCTGCATACGTATGTAGCGTGTTTGTGAGTAGGTAGTGGTATCTTTCTAATTTGAGATTGGTGTTTATTTCTTGCATCCACATTTGCAGAGTTAGGGTTTTTCTTTTTTCCATGCTCGGGGGATAAGTTGGTGTGCACTGTTTATTAGAATTTGCAGTAATTTAGCATGTAGTTTAGACTTGAGTTTAGGGTACCTGTGTAACAAGAAAATTACTGGGTCTATATCTAGAGGAGTTCCTAGAGTACATTGTGTATAGGATATGATTGAGGCCCAGAATGGTTGAATCTTTGGTCAAGCCCACCAAATGTGAAACAAGGAGCCTTCATTGCAGCAAAGTCTCCAGCAAAGGTTAGAGGAATTTGGATAAATATATTTAAGTCTTTGTGGGGTAGGCTACCATTTAGTTAGTAGTTTAATATTCGTCTCTAGTAATTTCGCTGTGTGTGCTGACTTTTTTATAGAGGAGAATATTGAGTTCCACTCCGCTGCTGGGATCAAAAAAGGTAAGTCACGATCCCATGACCTAGTATAAGTGGTAAAGAGTTCATCTTACCACAAAACGATGACCTAACACAAACCTCTAGGCCAGGGCTCAACAAACCCAGGAGCCAGGGAGCCACTGGCAACTAGAATTCTACCACTGGCAGAATATCCATATAACTATATAAAATACACATTTCTGGCTCCTAAAAGTATGTCTGGCTCCTAAATATTCTTACAGACTCCTAACATTTAAACAGATTTGTCGAGCACTGCTCTAGGCTATCTCAGAACTATGTTAGAAGAAAAGAACACGTGGGTCGGCTTCAAATCCTGGAATAGCCTGCACAGCCTTAAATCCCATCATGCTGGTTTGGGAACTAGACAGAAGGATAAAAGCAAACTAACCTTCAAATGCAATGTTTTTGTGGAAACCTCTGCAACAGCATTGAGAAGAAATGAACAATCTTGACAATATTTGATTTCCATTGTAAGAGAAGCAATGCCACAAGTGTGATTGGTGGTTACATTTGCCAAAGGTGGCTACTTAGGTGAATCAAAAATTTAGATAAAATTTTGTTAAACTTAATGATTCCATGATTTCTTTTTTTATCTACAATTGTTTATCTGTTCTATGTTTAAATTCCCAAGTACATTTAGACATTAAACTGCATAAATTTAATTAAAAACTGGAAAAATAGAGATATTCTAAATCTTTTGACCAGAAGTTGTTTTTTTAAAGTTTTTTTTTTTAACTAAATGTCATTGCTCACATTATAGTACAATCATTAAGTTTTGCACATCCCTCTTGTAAGTTTCAAATTTCCATTATGGGAGTTTTGAAATCATAAAATCCCCTGACTTTTTGCCATTGATTGAATGAAAACTTAAACTTTGGTATTAGAGTTGCTTGCTCAGCTACGGGGAGAGTGGAAGTGCTTGGATGAAACCCCAGAGGGGTCATCTAATTAGTGGGGATGGGATAGAGAGGGGAAAAGAGGGCGGGAAAGGGATAATAAAGCATCCATGTATAATTCCTGCGGACGAAATGAGCAGTCTGGTGGGAGACTTGGGGTGTTGGGAGAGAGTACCTGAATCTTAATCTTACAATAATATTTTTTTTTCCTTCTTTTTTTTCTTCCTTTTACCTGTTCGATAATCCTTCAATATATCTCAGGTGTCTAGGGTCTTGATTCTTCATGGGTTCTGTAAGAATATCATGAGGTCCTCTTTAGTTAATCTGTGTTTGTTGAATGTTATTTGTTTTATGTTATGGTTCTATACATTTATTGGTTACATTGTATCGGTGGTAAACTCACTTATTTGAAAATGGACTATTATATGTTGACAGTCTCAATCAAGCAAGACAAAGAATCTTATTTCGTTTTTTGCTATGGACATCAATGCAAGCGGTGTCAGAACTAAAGACTCCCTTCTGGAAAATGTATTGGGTTATTTGCTCAGACTGATGCTGGACTCTCTCTTGTTTTGCAGTGTTGGATTAATGTACTATATTTATATGTGTTTCATTACTTTTGCTGCATCATTACATATGTCTCTAATACAAAAACGTTGGTATTAGTGTATGGTAGGATTCAGTATGCATTACAGCTAGGGTTGCCACCTCCGCCATGTTTTCATGGACGCTTAAAAGTTACGCTTGCTGCAGGGTGTGCAGGGAGGGAATATGAATAGTGCATAAAAATAGTGCTGTGCAGAAACACAATACATGTTCCTCCCAGGAAAACATGGCTGAAGTGGCAACATTAATTACAGCGCTGATTGCTTTTTGAAATGTTTTTCTCCTGCCTTGAAGCATTTATTCCTGAGACTAGAAATACAGCACTAGAAATCTTTTTTTATTTTTTTTTTATATTGAGAAGACGCTGCAGAATGCTGAAAAACTGGCACATTCTGCTTAGATTTTATATAAATCGTAAATATCAGTAAAAATGAGAATCCCTCTATAAGAAATGGTTAGTAGCTGCAAGCTAGAGTGCTTTAGAAAGAAAGAAGAGCCAACTTTAAAATACTTTAGTATAAAAAATGTAAATTATATAATTTTATTTGAAAAACAAATTGTATTTCCAGAGGAATTCTTTCACCATGCTTATGTTGTTGAAAGTCATGATTTTGCCAATTAAACCAACTTTTATATTGTCTAGTTTGTGTGTATAATGAGACACAGGTTAATTTAGAGATGTTAAAATACATTAATGAAGACTCTAGAGAAAAATAAACAAAAATTATAATTTGATAAACAAACAGATTGGGTAAAAAAAATATTTATTAGCAAAACTTTAATGTTTTATAAAAGAGTAGAAGTTATCATGAAAGAGATGAAGAAAATAGTAAAGCTTTTTTAATTACACTTTCTTTGTATCTGAGCTTAGAGTAAATATTCTTTTCTTTGTCTCTTTAAAGGGACATTAAACACTAAATACATGCTAGATAGAATGATACATTCAAAGAAAAGATTAGTCCATGAGTAACATGTAGATGTATTTTTTAAAGTTTCATTAGTTGTTTAAAAAGTGACAAAATAAGTGTAAAGTTTTAGTGTCTATAAAACACTGGGAGCTGCCATGTTGTAACTTGTGTTACCTTCTCTGCTGTGGCCAATTAGGGACAGTTATACATAGGTCATTAGAGTGTGCAGCCAATGGCTGTGCTGGATTTAACAGTGTTCTGCACTTCCATTTCTAACAGGAACTGAAAAGCTCACAATTTCAGAATGGAATTACAGGCAAAGAGGACAAAATAAATAATGAAAGTATATTGCAGAGCTGTTTTATATATACAATATATCATTATATATTACCATCTCAAAGTGTTTAATGTCCCTTTAATGGGACAACACAACTTGATATTCAGACTGAGCCTGTAGCTCTGTAGCCAGCAAGTGGAAATTGTGTGCAGAAAACCATAATACAGCTATACCCATGAACTAATAGGGCTTGACATGGTTTACCAAGGGAAAAGCTAAAGGCATACGGATCAATGTGCTATTTAGAAGGAAAAAAAATGTGTTTTATCTTTAGACTTCCACTGTTCTTGCAAAGATTATATCCAGTAGGAAAGTGAGAATGTGGAGAGATAATCGCATGAATGAAAAGATTTAAATCACAAAAAAAAATGTTCAAGATTCGTTGTCAATTGTTGTGTTTAATTACAGTAGCAACTCCCCTGCTTTTCTCTGACAGGCTTCTCTACCTAACAATTACTCAGTGACAGCCGTCTCACTACACACAACCGCTCGGAGAAAAGGTTGATATATGTAACTTTGACGGTTTCCTTTTGTGTGTCGCCTTTAGGCTCGTCATTGCAGCTAAAAGACTAAATACTAACAGCAAGATCTGTGTTTCTTCTTTATCAAAGGCCCCCATTCTTATCCTTCAGAAGTGGTGTGTGAAAACATTGTGTGGCAGTTTGGAGTTTTTTTCTTTTTTTTTTAAGCCATTCCATTCCTTTAGAATTAGTAACATAATTTGACTGACATATACAATATAGCAGGGAAATATGAGTAAACACACAAAATACTAAAAAAAAAAGATGTTTACACACTTTTCATGGGGGAGGGGGTTAACAAGGGTTTTCACAAAACAAAAAGGGACATAAAGTGTCTTAAAAATATTGTTAAGAGAGAGCACTGCAATTTTAAGAAACTTTAAAATTCACTTCTATCATCAAATTTATTTTGTTCTCTTGACATCCACTTATAATCTGGCCCTTTATATTTTACTTAACAAAATTAAACATGTTAAAAGACTTCAGAGTGTTTTTTTATTATTCCCTTTAATTCAAGATTTTTCAACTACAACACTACCAGGTCAGTTTTTAATAATGTTCCTTCAAGTGCAGTTCAGTAGATCAGTTATTGTGATTGTCTTGAGCTAAGGTGGTCATGTTATGTAAGTGTGGCCTGTTGGGTTAAAAAAGGACTAAATATCCAATATAATAAAAGGAAAATTGGCTGCCAATAACACACACATGGGGGCCGATTTATCAACCCCCGTTTTCACCTGTTTCTGTGGGAGCCTTCAGGGCTTGCCGGAAACAGGAGTTAAGAAGCAACGGTCTTAACTCGTCTGCCACCTCGGATACGATCGGGTTGATTGACACCCCCTGCTAGGCGAATCTGCAGGGGGTGGCATTGCACAAGCATTTCACTAGAAATGCTTGTGCAATGATATCAATCATCAATGCATCAATTTATCAATGTGTGGCGGACATGATCCGCTACATCAAATCATATCTGCTTGCACTTTGATAATTCGGCCCATGATCTTTATCCTTTTGTTGCTAGTGTTACACTGAGCTGAGCATGTAACTTTCTTGACTTCCAGTTACAAATAATAAATACTGATCTTTTCTTTTTTTATCATTCAGGCCTTTATTTAACCCCCTTTGAATACAAGTGGTAAAAAGAACGATGATTGAACCCGTTTGCACTAGCCACATACACAAATTAGTGATTATATTCTCCTAACTTTAATTAATTTGCTTCATTCTCTTGTCATCCTTTGATGGAAAGTGTACCTAGGAAGGCTCAGGAGCAGCAATGTAATTCTGTATGCCTCTTTTCATTGGCTCGCCTGATGTGCTCAGGTAGCTCCCAGTAGTGCATTGCTGCTCCTTCAAGGAAGGATACCAAGAGAATGTAGCAAATTTGATATTATCAGTAAATTGGAAAGTAATTTGTGTTGTATTTGAATCATGAACCAAAAAATGAGTCCCTTTAAAGTGATGGTAAATCTGAGTGTTTTAAAAATGCTAGGATTTAACACCACTAAAAATAGACTGGAGTTTCATTGATAAGTTGTGAAAAAAATCAGCTTGCAAAAGTCAGAGCCTCCGGCCACCCACAGCACAAAGATCTTTACTAAAGAGGTGATGTTTCTACCTCTAAACCAATAGCTGTGCTTGTCATCTGACAGTGTTCTATACACTAGCATGACTATTGGTTAAGAGGTGGAAATGTCACCTCATTGGTAAAGAGCACAGTGCTTTGGGCGGCCAGAGTCTTGGACTTTAGCGAGCTGCAGTGACACAGACAGGATTTAGCACCCTTTGTTATATTAGAAACTCCAGTTTATTTTTAGTGATGGTAAATCCTAGTGTTTTTTAAAAGTTCGGATTTACCATCACTTTAACACCAATAGAGGTTTGGATTTACCATCACTTTAGAGCAATGATTAAATGCTCTCATGCCAAAGATCCGTAATGAACACATTTCATACAAGAATTGTTGTTTTTCAATATTTATATGAAAAGGTTGAGATATAGGAAAGAAAAATTGCATGGGTTAACGCATTGGGCTCCATTTATCAAGCTGTGTAAGCAGGTTTGTACAGCCTTTGGTGCAGAGTCGCATGAGCAAGTCTGCAGCCGATAGTTAAGAAGCAACGGTCATCATACCATCGCTTGCTAACCTGTGCGCCAGATCTTAGCTGGCAGAATAAAAATACCCCGCACACTGGTCTAGCATAAGCAGGAGGTGACATTGCACAAGCGGCCACTTGTGCAATCTTAAATGGGGGCAGCATACTGCTGCCCGCTGGCTGCGATGCCGGGCAGATAGGTTTGCAGAAGCAAACCTGGTCTGTCTGTGCATTGTTAAATGGGGTCTATTTCTGAAATTAAATGAAGAAAAAATATGATTATAAGTAAACAACACTAAGCAAATTAAAATGAGAGAGAAAAAAACATGAAATAGTTTCAAATTCTTTAAATGAGGCCTCCAGGAATATTTCAAGCACCACACCTCCGGAGTTTTAATGTTTCAAATAACTTACATCCCAGTGCCTTAACATGCTTGGTATAGTTTTTGAATTAGCACAGCAAGACCGTTCTACAAATAGTTTTGGTATTGATCTTTGTGTGAGTGGGGATTATGGCTGTTTGGGAGGCTGCAGTGGTATTGTTCTCTCGTTGAATACGTGGCTTTGTGCACACAGCATGTCACTAACTGTCATAAAAAGGCTTCCTACACATACAAGTGCTGGTACACATTTAGTTACTAATTCCTGCATTAATGATGCTGCCTATAATGAAGTGCTTAAACAATGCTGCCATATTTCCTACCCAGCACAAGCAGAAAACACGCTATTAAATCCCATTAGGGTGAATCAGTCCGTTTGCCTAAGGCATAATGTAAAATGTGCAAATATTGAAATGAAATATAAAGTTTAACAAACATTAAACTTTAATATCTGGTATAACCTCTAGTTAAACTCTGATACTGTTCCAGCTCATTTAGCAAAGTCAAAAAGATAAACACAAATCGCTTTCTGTCAAAGTTGTATATTCAGATGTCACCCATCTCCAACTCAAAGTACTAAGGGCCAGATTATGAAAGGAGTGCTAAATGTTACACGCAAGGGATAAGGGGTTTATCATGGCTGTTTGCGTTAGTCAGGTTTTTCGCTCGTATTACAAGTTGGAAGTAAACGCAATCGCTTGAGTGTAAGTGAAGCTAATGAGCATCAGGTTTGCATGACCTCAGAGCTCTGGTTAACTGTTTCGCAAAACAAAAAAGTGTCACAAAACACATTAACTACATTACAAAGTAAAGTTACACTCACAATAACAATATCTAATACAAATATTCAATATAATATTGCACAAAAAAGTTACCAAGGCTCAAACATATGAGGTCTCAGGTGTTAGGAAAAAAAAGGCAGGAAAAGGTCTTTAACATAGAGATTTATACATATACATGTCTAAGTATGTATATATAGATAGATAGATATACTGTATATATATATATATATATATATAGATAGATAGATAGATAGATAGATAGATAGATAGATATACTGTATATATATATATATATAGATAGATAGATAGATAGATAGATAGATAGATAGATATACTGTATATATAGATAGATAGATAGATAGATAGATAGATAGATAGATAGATAGATAGATAGATATACTTTATATATATATATATATATATATATATATATATATATAGATATACTGTATATATATATATATATATAGATAGATAGATAGATAGATAGATAGATAGATAGATAGATAGATATACTGTATATATATATATATATATATAGATAGATAGATATACTGTATATATATATATATATATATATATATATATATATATATATATAGATAGATAGATAGATAGATACATAGATAGATAGATAGATAGATAGATAGATAGATAGATAGATATACAGCAATAGATATACAGTACTGTGCAAAAGTCTTAGGCCACCATTAGATTTGTTGTTTTAGCAAAGTTTAAATGACCATCCATATTTATTTTTTGGTCTCTTTTTTTAAGATACAAACAGAAAATATAGGAAATATGTACACAAAATATAAAAAGAACAACATTTTCAGATCATCTTGAACTCTTTTTGGGGTGACTGTCCTGAAGTTTTCTGAAGTAATCTTCTTGTATATTATGAGGCAAGAAAATAAAAAATGTTAGCGCAATAACAATTCAACACAATATCACAGTCTTACTTTATGTTCTTCGCAACAAATGTTTCCTTGATGTAGAACGTTTTTTAATGATCTGTTCCACAAATACACGGCTTGTCTTGAAGCTTTCACAAAACCAGTTCCCACCTCCACGAGTGAAGAGCGCAAACAATGAAAACAGAGAAGCCCCAAATAGTGTAATTTCATTTGTACACTGGTTTATTTATACAAAAATAGGGTACTCACAAACATGTATTCATAAAATGCATATAAGATCTCTTCTAAGCTCCTTGTTGGTGCAGATTGCACTGAGTCCTCCTCGACCAATCGTGAATGTCGGCGTGTGACGTCACCACCCAACACGGCCCGCCAAACTCAGTCCTCTGCAGCTCCAAGGGCTACTGCACACTGTCCCAACGCATTTCCTGGCCTTAACTGGCCGCTTTCTCAAGAGGATATTGTGTGCTTGATGAGTCATGATTAAGTAGTCACGCCAAGGGTGCCATCTACTGGTTATTTAATCTATTACTCCTTAAATATAGTGGTTAAACATATTGACTCCTAACATATTCAATGCTCATACTAATTTAAATACAGAGCAGTTGCCTCACAAAAATAGAATATTAAAGGCATGTTACATACATCTTAAAAAATCAAATACTCATACAATATCATTATAAAAGTGAAACAATACTTTCTTAAAATATGATAAACTGCTGACATATAACAATAAATTCCTGAAAAAATATAATATATATACATATATATATATATATATATATATATATATATATATATATATATATATATATATATATATATATATATATATATATTATACCTCACTCAGCAATTGCTAAGATATTTAGATTCTAATCATTTTAATTTTACATTTGTGGGGAATATTCAGGAATGATCTAATGAATTCCTTTTTTTTTTAATTTATGTAAAAGATGATCGGATTTTAACCAAAAATTTTAGGAAATATGTAGACAGTAATGGTTCATTACATGCCAAGAGTGGACATTACAATAAGTGGGTTAAAAACATCCCGAAAAGTGAATTTATTAGAATCAAGAGAAATTGTACAAGAGTAACTGATTACCATGAAGAAGCAGAGGTTTTGAAGGATAAGTTTGTAAAAAACATAATGAGGAGCATATAAATATGGTTATGGAAGAAGTAGATAACATGGAAGTTATACTTAGTAATCGGAAGGATAAAAAAAATGTAACTCTTTGGATCCAGCTGCTCAAATCCTATTGGCTGATTTGAACAGCCAATAGGATTTAAACAGCTCTCATCCTATTGGCTGATTTTAATTTTTCAGGCAATAGGAATGCGAGGGTACCCCAGTATAAAAGTGGTACCTTGCATTAAATTTTTAGTGTGCAGCGGGCGATCGCATGAAGAGGACCTCCACGTCGGACCGATGGACCTCCACCAATGCTCCGCCTCCGTGCATCCACCAACCACTCCGTCATGAAGATAGAAGATGCTGGTCCCGCGATGGATGAAGATGGAGCTGCCTGGATGAAGATGCTTTGCCGCTGGGTAGAAGATGGATTTCCGGACTTCATCAATCGTGAGAACCGATTTTAGGGGTAGTGTTAGGTTTTGTTTTTTTTTTGTGATGTTTTTTTAAATTAGGGCTTTTTTATTTTTAATGGGTCCGAAATAATGATTTAACTTAACATAACTAATTTGCCAAAACAAAATTATTTATTTAACTTAACTAATTTGCCGAAACTAAATTATTTATTTAAAGTGAATGTCAATTTTGATGCTAAAGTGCCCGGTTTTTAAAAATTCAATTAAAAACAGGGGCACTTTAATTCATCAAAATTTACATTTCACTCCTGTTGAGAAAAAAAACCTTACCTTTTAATCTTCATAGCAGCTCCAGCTTCCTCCGCCCGTCGCAAAGCCTCTTGCTGAGTCTAAAATGAGGAATCCAGCTTCCTCCAATCACGGCGTTGAATCAGACAATGATTCCCCCGGAGGGGGAACCGTGATTGGAGGATGACCTATACATCATTTCTGACGTCAGAAATGGCTTGCAACGACCGAAGGAAGCTAGAGTTCCTGTGAAGATTAAAAGGTAAGTTTTTTTTCTCAACAGGAGTGAAATGTAAATTTTTTATGAATTAAAGTGCCCCTGTTTTTAATCGAATTTTTAAAACCGGGCACTTAAGCATCAAAATTGACATTCACTTTAATTAATTAAAATGAAACTTTTTTTTTTGCTGTGCACGTGTCTACAGAAAGGGTGGTTAATTTGTGGAATAGATTTCAATTTGCAGGGTATGGAGTACTTTATCTGCATAGGTTTAGGCTATGGAGTGCTTTCTTGCACCTGTGAAAAATAATATTCCAGTCAAAAAACAATCTAGTGTACTTATTTTTAATAATTTTAATGATTAAATGAATCGGCTTTCAAATAGAAGATGCTTATTCTGTACTCACAAGCCCTGGATGTCCACAAATAGCCAACTGTGAAAGGTAATTTTACAACATTACTCTTCACTTTCTGAAGATAATTTCTACTATAAAAAAAATCACATTTTTTTTTGCTGACTTAGTAACAAGACACATTTTTTTCACTTAGCTACTTCTTTGCAACAGCAGAATGTTTAGCACGTTAGACAGCCTTATCTGAGCCTATATTGCATTTCCTGTATGTGGATTATTTTTTTAACAATCTGTATTAAGCATATATTTTTGACACTACTGAATATAGGACCCTTATGTTTTGAAGGTAACTTGTGAGGGGTATTTCCTGACTTTATAGCATCTGTAGTTTTTTCATGTTTTTCCATTTCTGCTTTCTAGCTTTGCAGGTAATTTTTTTCAATAAATTGACTAACAATGGCAGATACCTCACATATGTGTCAATCACAATCTATCAGATGATTTCTTTTTGGACCGAAAAGAATACTTTTTGCTATGAAAATAATTTGTTTTCTCCTATTTCCTGGAGCTGTGATTGCTGATAAAAGCCCTATTTTAACATGAAGTCAATGATCACAATCCGTTTTCCTGATACTTTCCAACAGATTTTTGAGATAATTTGACAATTATCAAATCTGACAACTAAAGGAACTTGATAAAGCAACAAAATGTCATTTTGACATTTGACAAGATGTGGAATCATATTATTATGGCCACATGAGACATTTTAGAGGTGTATTTGTATATATGGTATCTATTTATTAAAGCTCTATTCATCACTATTGTATAGTCTGTGTAAAGTGGGCAGGGCAAACATTTACATATATACAGTATCTCACAAAAGTGAGTACAACCCTCACATTTTTGTAAATATTTTATTATATCTTTTCATGTCACAACACTGAAGAAATGACACTTTGCTACAGTGTAAAGTAGTGAGTGTACAGCCTGTAAAACAGTGTAAATTTGCTGTTCCCTCAATATAACTCAACACACAGCTATTAATGTCTAAACCGTTGGCAACAAAAGTGAGTACACCCCTAACTGGAAATGTCCAAATTGGGCCCAATTTGCCATTTTTCCTCCCCGGTGTCATGTGACTCGTTAGTGTTACAAGGTCTCAGGTGTGAATGGGGAGCAGGTGTGCTAAATTTGGTGTTATCGCTCTCAAACTCTCTCATACTGGTCACTGGAAGTTCAACATGGCACCTCATGGCAAAGAACTCGCTGAGGATCTGAAAAAAAGAATTGTTGCTCTACATAAAGATGGCCTAGGCTTTAAGAAGATTCCCAAGACCCTGAAACTGAGCTGCAGCACGGTGGGCAAGACCATACAGCGGTTTCACAGGACAGGTTCCACTCAGAACAGGCCTCGCCATGATCGACCAAAGAAGTTGAGTGCACATGCTCAGCGTAATATCCAGAGGTTGTCTTTGGGATATAGACATATGAGTGTTGCCAGCATTGCTGCAGAGGTTAAAGGGGTGGGGGTCATCCTGTCAGTACTCCATACACTGCACATTGCATCAAATTGGTCTGCATGGCTGTCATCCCAGAATTAAACCTCTTCTAAAGATAATGCACAAGAAAGCCCACAAACAGTTTGCTGAAGACAAGCAGACTAAGTACATGGATTACTGGAACCATGTCCTGTGGTCCGATGAGACCAAGATAAATTTATTTGGTTCAGATGGTGTCAAGCGTGTGTGGTGGCAACCAGATGAGGAGTACAAAGACAAGTGTGTCTTGCCTACAGTCAAGCATGGTGGTAGGAATGTGTCATGGTCTGTGCCTGCATGAGTGCTGCCGGCACTGGGGAGCTACAGTTCATTGAGGGAACCCTGAAAGCCTACATGTACTGTGACATACTGAAGCAGAAAATGATCCCCTCCCTTCAGAGACTGGGCCGCAGGGCAGTATTCCAACTTGATAACGACCCCAAACACACCTCCAAGAAGACCACTGCCTTGCTAAAGAAGCTGAGAGTAAAGGTGATGGACTGGCCAAGCATGTCTCCAGACCTAAACCCTATTGAGCATCTGTGGGGCATCCTCAAATGGAAGGTGGGGGAGCGCAAGGTTTCTAACATCCACCAGCTCCATGATGTCATCATGGAGGAGTGGATGAGGACTCCAGTGGCAACCTGTGAAGCTCTGGTGAACTCCATGCCCAAGAGGGTTAAGGCAGTGCTGGAAAATAAGGGTGGGCACACAAACATGTAACATGTTCAAGAAAGTTGGGACAGGGGCAATTTAGGACTAATATTGATGTTATTGAAATAAGAAGGTGATGTTAAACAGGTGAGCCAATCGTGTAATCATAGTATATAAGGAGCCTCCAAAAAAGGCCTAGCCCTTCAAGAGCCAGAAGGGGTCGAGGCTCGCCAATCTGCCAACAGATGCATCAGCAAATAATCCAACACTTTGAGGACAACATTTACCAAAGACAAATCGGTAGGATTTGGGGCATTTCGCCTTCTACAGTGCACAATATAATTAAAAGATTCAAGGAATCTGTTCAAATCTCAGTGTGTAAAGGGCAAGGCCGAAAACTACTTCTGAATGCTCATGATGTCTGATGGTGCACATCTGTCAGGGCACCATTAATGCAGAAAGATATGTATACAATTGGAACAATATATGCTGCCATCCAGACGTCGCCTTTTCCAGGGATGTCCCTGCATTTTCTAGCTGGACAATGCCAAACCACATTCTGCCCAAATTACAAATGCATGGTTGCGTAAAGTAGAGAGTGCGGGTGCTGGCATGACTTGCCGGCAGTCCTGATCTGTCTCCTATTGAAAATGTGTGGCGCATTATGAAGCGCAAAATAAGGTAACAAAGGCCCCATACAGTAGCGCAGCTGAAGACATGCATAATGGATGAATGAGGGAAACTTCCACTTGCTAAACTTAACCAACCGGTGTCTTCAGTGTTCACATGATTAATAAGTGTTATTAAAAGAAAAGTTGATGTTACACAATGGTAAACATTTGACTGTCCCAACTTTTTTAAAGTTGTTGCAGTTATCAGATTTGAAATGTGTATATTTTCAAACATACATGTAATTCACAAAGTAATACATCAAATAATGTGTTAATAATGTGTTTTCAAAATAGTACAGGGTGAACTGAATTTTCAAATGACTCCTTATATTTTTTTATTTTTTTATTTTCCATACTGTCCCAACTGTTAGAATACCATATTTCTTTGAACCCTTATAACTTTTTTATATATTATTTTTAAAATACCTTTTATCAGATATATGAGTGTAGCTGTGTATTTGTTGTGTTTATGCAACTTTTTTTAACTCACTACCCTTTACATGAGTTCTTCAGTTGCGCTAACCCGATAAGCACACATTTCTTTGTTTAACTTTTTATATATATATATATATATATATTTTCTTTTTAAATAATATCTTTTATCACATGAGTGTAACTTTATTTGTAAATGTATTTATATGGTGTTTATGCAACTTTCTTTAACTCACTACCCTTTATACTTGTTCTTCAGTCGTGCTAACCTGAAAAGTGCAAATCCCAATTGTACTCGAGGGAACATGTTTACTTTCAACTTGTATTTCCGACGTATGAAAAAATACCCTGATATCGCTCGTGTGTCACTTTTTATCTAGCCCCATATTTTTATATAATTCAAATTACACTTTTAAACTATGAAAGTTATACACAAATTACGTATGTTCATCTAAGTTTTCAGTAATTATTTAAATAAAGTATTTAATAAAGTACGTACGTTTAGATACATTAAAGGACCACTAAATACAGTATAACTGAATATTTATAAAGACAATAAAATATTCTACTGCTCATTTCAAAGTTAATGGTAATCAAATTTTTCCTCCTCCTGTATCATGTGACAGCCACCAGCCAATCACAAAAATTGAACACGTATATACTGTGAAAAATTACAAAAAACAAACACAAGCGCTTCCTGTATCTAAAGTGATACCAAAGATCAAGCAGGTATAAGACACTTAAGATGAAGAATAGTAATCTAGTGGAAAGTACCCACTAATGATAAATACATTAGAACCTAAGCATAAACATAATATACAAAATACGAAATATGATCAAACAAGCCGTTATTAAGCAGCCAAATGATTAGCAGCCAAAAAACTGAATGTTAACGATAATGTCAGTGAAGGTCTGAAAAATAAAATAAAAACAGCGTAATTGCGTGGCAGTCGAAATATACACAGTTAGTGAAAGTTAATTGGCAAGGCGAGCTGAGAGAAAGCAGTCAATGAGACACAGCTACAGAGTTAGTAGATTAGTTATGTGCAAAAAGTATATGCTGAAATAGCGAACCTCTGTGATCCTCAGCACAATTAGCCGCCCCTATTATAAAAGGAATCAATCTGACCTTGGAAGTTGATAATCCAAAAATTAGCCGTAGGCTTGGTAGTAGGAAATCAGATAGACAGGACGGTTATGAGTCAGGTGGTAATGAATATGTACACCAATCCCTGTAGGCAGAGGTGTTAATGCTCCACTGTGAACAGACTGAAAAGTATAATCCAAAATGCCGCTCCGTTAGTCAAAAGGGGGTCTCTGGTGACTCCTTTACATGAAAATCTGTGGATAAAACAAAAGACAAGAGCGCATTCTCTAAGAGTAAAAGTATTTACTAGAAGCTCATAAGCACAAAATAAAATCAACGTACAGGATTAAAAACAATAAATGCAGAGGCTTTACTGCTCTCTCCCTGCATAAAGTTTGTTCAAAAACAGCTGACCGGCTGCAACACGCATGGATCGCATAGTAACAAGAGCTCTGTGACTGAAAAGGGCTTCATTACAGCAGACAGGCTGATTGACTATCTATCACACGCCACTAAGATCCTAGTGTTTCCGGGAGCAATTCATTCCAGTCGGGGAGGAGTTTACATACGGTGATATTCATCACTTACTGCATTTATTGTTTTTAATCCTGTACGTTGATTTTATTTTGCGCTTATGAGCTTCTAGTAAATACTTTTACTCTTAGAAAATGCGCTCTTGTCTTTTTTTTTTTTTAATTTAAAGGTTTTATTGAGCGTTTAACATACAACAGAAAAAAAAACGTAAGGAGAGATCATACAGAGTCAAAAAGCAAAACAAACTTTCATAAAAAGATGAAAAAGTCTAAAATGATGCCTTGGTGAATTGGTAGCTCCATGGTTGTCAGATGAGTCCTTTGTAGCTCTCTCCTGCTATGTCAGTACAGCTCGTTTTTAATTTTTTAGAATTAATGACAACATACTAGTAAATTATAATTGAAAACAAAAAGTAGAGGCCCAGCTCCAGGCCTCGGGCCTGTATAGTAGTCCATCAAGTTGTTACATTATGAGTGTTCAAGGTATATTTGTCAGTGTATTGTGTAAAATGTTGAGTAGAGGTTAAGTAAAGTTGTGGTAGGGCAAGGAAAGAGGGGGAAGGGGAGTGACATAAAGGAGGTGCAAGAAGGGGGAAAGAAGAGGGAAGGAAAGGGGAGAAAGAAAAAAAAAAGAAAGAAAAAGGGGGGGTCCCAAAGTAGTTTGAATGGGGGAGTGGGTTTCAGCTTTAGTTGGTAACTAAGTCTAGCCTATGGCCAGAGAGGCAGGATTCCAGAGCTCCAACATTGCCTCATTTATTTCCATATTTCCATTTTTCATGTATTGGTATCTTTCTATCTGAAGAAGAGAAGAGACCTGGCCTCTCCAAATGGCTAATGTTGGGACCTCACAAGATTTCCATCTCTGTGGGATAAGGGCCTTGGCGCTATTCAATAAAATGTACAATAAAAGTTTTTTGTTTTTTTTTCGAATCCTAGGCATGTCTAGGAAAATAATTACACCAGGGTCAATTTGTAAATGAATGTCAAGTTTAGTATTTATCTCGTGGAGTACATCCGACCAGAAGGTGTCCAACTCTCTGCAAGACCACCAAATGTGAAGCAAGCCCGCCTTTTCCCCACATCCCCTCCAGCATTTCCCATTACTTTTTTTGTAGATATATTGCAGTCTAGCGGGTGTTAAATTCCATCTCGCTAATAATTGGAAATTAATTTCCATGATATTGGAGGAAATAGTGGCCCTCTTGTGGCATTCGAGAACCCTGTCCCATTCCTTTTGGCTGATAGTGTGATTAGGTTGGTGTTGCTGTGAGCATAGAGACTCGAATCTGGTCAATGGACGACCAAACTCCTCCCTTTTTTTATTAGTCTGTATAATGTGTGCCAGTTGAGTATAGGAAAACCAAGGGGGGAGAGAACTCTCTTCCTCCCCGGCGAAGTCCTTTCTTTGTATAAGTCTGTTTCCTACCAGTACTTTTTTGATCGTGAACTCCAGCGCTTGTGGACATGGGCTTACTGGTATGGGGAAACCCGTTACTGGTATATCCGGGTTACAGATATACGGAGTCATAGGAAAAGGCGAGGTGGAGACATGAGTGGACGTTTTGAGGATTTTATCCCAAGTATTGAACACTTCCCGCCATAGCGGATAGCGAGAGATCTCGGCGGGCCTCGACCATGAAGAAATCCAGGCCCAAATGCCCATGTTCTCAGAACCAAGAAGCTCCCTATCTAGCTAGATCCATCTCTTGTCAGCTGAGTTATGACACCATTCTACCACACGCTGCAGCAAGGTGGCTTGTCGATACACTCTTGTCTTTTGTTTTATCCATATATATACTGTGTACTTTTGATTATGCTCATTTGGAGCTGAAGCTTCAGAAATTGTGCATACAAAAACAATGTGCACATTTTGATAATGCAAGTATATTCTAAAAATTAAAATAATTCCACACTTAGGGGCCGATTTATCATGTGTCAGGCGGACATTGATAAATATCGACAGCGCATTTATCATTGCACAAGCATTTCTGGTGAAACGCTTGTGCAATACCACCCCCTGCACATTTGTGGCAAATAGCAAGGGGGGTCGATCCCATCGGGATGATTGCTGTCCGCCACCTCAGAGGTTATGGACGAGTTAAGGAGCAGTGGTCTTAAGACCGCTGCTTCTTAACTTATGTTTCAGGGGAATCTAAAACTACGGGGGGGGGGGGCAGATTGCAGCATCCGCTGCTTGATAAATCTACCCCTTAATCTAAATCATGAAATTATTTTTTTTACTTTAGTCGCCCTTTTATAGAACAGTTAAGGAACATGCTGTGAAATTATATATGGCTCAAATGCTATGTGCTGATATTAATGGTTCATTGAAAATCCTTTACTGAAACATTTTAGACAATTTTCTTACGCCTAGATTTAGAGTTTTGTCGGTAAGGACCTGTGTAGCTAACGCCGGCTTTTTTCTGGCCGCACCATAAAAATAACTCTGGTATTGAGAGTCCACATAAAGGCTGCGTTAGGCTCCAAAAAAGGAGCGTAGAGCATATTTAACGCAGCTTCAACTCTCGATACCAGAGTTGCTTACGGACGCGGCCAGCCTCAAAAACGTGCTCGTGCACGATTCCCCCATAGGAAACAATGGGGCTCTTTGAGCTGAAAAAAAACCTAACACCTGCAAAAAAGCCGCGTTCAGCTCCTAACGCAGCACCATTGTTTCCTATGGGGAAACACTTCCTACGTCTGCACCTAACACTCTAACATGTACCCCGAGTCTAAAAACCCCTAGCCTTACACTTATTAACCCCTAATCTGCTGCCCCCGCTATCGCTGACCCCTGCATATTATTATTAACCCCTAATCTGCCGCTCCGTAAACCGCCGCTACTTACATTATCCCTATGTACCCCTAATCTGCTGCCCCTAACACCGCCGACCCCTATATTATATTTATTAACTCCTAATCTGCCCCCCACAACGTCGCCTCCACCTGCCTACACTTATTAACCCCTAATCTGCCGACCGGACCTGAGCGCTACTATAATAAAGTTATTAACCCCTAATCCGCCTCACTAACCCTATAATAAATAGTATTAACCCCTAATCTGCCCTCCCTAACATCGCCAACACCTAACTTCAATTATTAACCCCTAATCTGCCGACTGGAGCTCACCGCTATTCTAATAAATGTATTAACCCCTAAAGCTAAGTCTAACCCTAACACTAACACCCCCCTAAATTAAATATAATTTTAATCTAACGAAATTAATTAACTCTTATTAAATAAATTATTCCTATTTAAAGCTAAATACTTACCTGTAAAATAAATCCTAATATAGCTGCAATATAAATTATAATTATATTATAGCTATTTTAGGATTAATATTTATTTTACAGGTAACTTTGTAATTATTTTAACCAGGTACAATAGCTATTAAATAGTTAAGAACTATTTAATAGCTAAAATAGTTAAAATAATTACAAATTTACCTGTAAAATAAATCCTAACCTAAGTTACAATTAAACCTAACACTACACTATCAATAAATTAATTAAATAAAATACCTATAATTATCTACAATTAAACCTAACACTACACTATCAATAAATACATTAAATACAATTCCTACAAATAACTACAATGAAATAAACTAACTAAAGTACAAAAAATAAAAAAGAACTAAGTTACAAAAAATAAAAAAATATTTACAAACATTAGAAAAATATTACAACAATTTTAAACTAATTACACCTACTCTAAGCCACCTAATAAAATAACAAAGCCCCCCAAAATAAAAAAATGCCCTACCCTATTCTAAATTACAAAAGTTCAAAGCTCTTTTACCTTACCAGCCCTGAACAGGGCCCTTTGCGGGGCATGCCCCAAGAAGTTCAGCTCTTTTGCCTGTAAAAAAAAACATACAATACCCCCCCCAACATTACAACCCACCACCCACATACCCCTAATCTAACCCAAACCCCCCTTAAATAAAAATAACACTAAGCCCCTGAAGATCTCCCTACCTTGAGTCGTCTTCACCCAGCCGAGCCAAGTTCTTCATCCAAGCGGAGCAAGAAGAGGTCCTCCATCCGGTAGAAGTCTTCATCCAAGCGGGGCAGAAGAGGTCTTCCATCCGATTAAAGTCTTCATCCAAGCGGGATCTTCTATCGTCATTCATCCGGAGCGGAGCAGCAGCATCCTGAAGACCTCCGACGCGGAACATCCATCCTGGCCGACGACTGAACGACGAATGACGGTTCCTTTAAATGACGTCATCCAAGATGGCGTCTCTCGAATTCGGATTGAATTTGATTCTGATTGGCTGATTCCATCAGCCAATCAGAATATTCCTACCTTAATTCCGATTGGCTGATAGAATCCTATCAGCCAATTGGAATTCGAGGGACGCCATCTTGGATGACGTCATTTAAAGGAACCGTCATTCGTCGTCTAGTCGTCGGAGAAGAAGGATGGATCCGCGATGGAGGTCTTCAAGATGGAACCGGTCCTCATCGGATGAAGATAGAAGATGCCGCTTTGAAGAAGATGGTTGCCGGTCCGGATCTACTCTTCTTCCCGGATAGGATGAAGACTTTCGACCCTCTTCTGAACTTCTTCAGCCGTCGGATGATGGATGTCTAGCCCCCGCTTGGGCTTGGATGAAGATTTTGGAGCCAGGATGGATCGGTGATACCTGGTTAGGTGAAGATAAGGTAGGAAGATCTTCAGGGGCTTAGTGTTAGGTTTATTTAAGGGGGGTTTGGGTTAGATTAGGGGTATGTGGGTGGTGGGTTGTAATGTTGGGGGGGGGTATTGTATGTTTTTTTTTACAGGCAAAAGAGCTGAACTTCTTGGGGCATGCCCCGCAAAGGGCCCTGTTCAGGGCTGGTAAGGTAAAAGAGCTTTGAACTTTAGTAATTTAGAATAGGGTAGGGCATTTTTTTATTTTGGGGGGCTTTGTTATTTTATTAGGGGGCTTAGAGTAGGTGTAATTAGTTTAAAATTGTTGTAATATATTTCTAATGTTTGTAAATATTTTTTTATTTTTTGTAACTTAATTCTTTTTTATTTTTTGTACTTTAGTTAGTTTATTTCATTGTATTTATTTGTAGGAATTGTATTTAATTTATTTATTGATAGTGTAGTGTTAGGTTTAATTGTAGATAATTGTAGATAGTTTATTTAATTAATTTATTGATAGTCTAGTGTTAGGTTTAATTGTAACTTAGGTTAGGATTTATTTTACAGGTAAATTTGTAATTATTTTAACTATTTTAGCTATTAAATAGTTCTTAACTATTTAATAGCTATTGTACCTGGTTAAAATAAATACAAAGTTACCTGTAAAATAAATATAAATCCTAAAATAGCTATAATATAATTATAATTTATATTGTAGCTATATTAGGATTTATTGTACAGGTAAGTATTTAGCTTTAAATAGGAATAATTTATTTAATAAGAGTTAATTTATTTCGTTAGATAAAAATTATATTTAACTTAGGGGGGTGTTAGTGTTAGGGTTAGACTTAGCTTTAGGGGTTAATACATTTATTAGAATAGCGGTGAGCTCCAGTCGGCAGATTAGGGGTTAATAATTGAAGTTAGGTGTCGGCGATGTTAGGGAGGGCAGATTAGGGGTTAATACTATTTATTATAGGGTTAGTGAGGCGGATTAGGGGTTAATAACTTTATTATAGTAGCGCTCAGGTCCGCTCGGCAGATTAGGGGTTAATAAGTGTAGGCAGGTGGAGGCGACGTTGAGGGGGGCAGATTAGGGGTTAATAAATATAATATAGGGGTCGGCGGTGTTAGGGGCAGCAGATTAGGGGTACATAAGTATAACGTAGGTGGCGGCGCTTTGCGGTTGGCAGATTAGGGGTTAATTATTGTAGGTAGCTGGCTGCGACGTTGTGGGGGGCAGGTTAGGGGTTAATAAATATAATATAGGGGTCGGCGGTGTTAGGGGCAGCAGATTAGGGGTACATAAGTTTAACGTAGGTGGGGGTCGGCAGATTAGGGGTTAAAAAAATTTAATCGAGTGGAGGCGATGTGGGGGGACCTCGGTTTAGGGGTACATAGGTAGTTTATGGGTGTTAGTGTGCTTTAGAGTACAGTAGTTAAGAGCTTTATGAACCGGCGTTAGCCCAGAAAGCTCTTAACTACTGACTTTTTTCTGCGGCTGGAGTTTTGTCGTTAGAATTCTAACGCTCACTTCAGACACGACTCTAAATACCAGAGTTACAAAGATCCCATTGAAAAGATAGGATACGCAATTTACGTAAGGGGATCTGCGGTATGGAAAAGTCGCGGCTGAAAAGTGAGCGTTAGACCCTTTTTTTAATGACTCCAAATACCGGAGGTAGCCTAAAACCAGCGTTAGGAGCCTCTAACGCTGGTTTTCACAGCTACCGCCAAACTCCAAATCTAGGCCTTAGCTAGCTATCCAATAGGTGATTAGGAGACATTTACATTTGCCAGAGAATCCCAAATTAACAAGGGGATTGATTAGACCAAAGCAAAACACATCTGGTTGAATGGTTACATTTTTTTTTGTAAATTTAACTAGATTTTGCTATTATATCATTATATCATTTAAAAGTTTTTACTAATTTCAATAAAACAAAATAAATAAATATATATCAATGTCTGAAGGAAGGTGTTTATGATGCAGTTTAATTACCTTTATCTAATCTATTTCTTGATAGATTATCAAAATGGTATTTTATTTAAAGGGACACTGAACCCAAATTTTTTCTTTCGTGATTCAGATAGAGCATGCAATTTTAAGCAACTTTCTAAATTACTCCTATTATCAAATTTTCTTCATTCTCTTGGTATATTTATTTGAAAAGCAAGAATGTAAGTTTAGATGCCGGCCCATTTTTGGTGAACAACCTGGGTTGTCCTTGTTGATTGGACAGCACTATTAAACAAGTGCTGTCCAGCGTCTGAACCAAAAATTGTCTGGCTCCTTAGCTTAGATGCCTTCTTTTCAAATAAAGATAGCAAGAGAACAAAGAAAAATTGATAATAGGAGTAAATTAGAAAGTTGCTTAAAATTGTATGCTCTATCTGAATCACGGAAGAAAGAAATTTGGGTTAATTAATTTTGTAATATGTGTTCATGTCAATAACATACTTGCACATGACAAAGTACACCCTGGCTGTAATGGCTAGATTATTACAAATATGTACCATGTATTAAAATGTTCATGATGAAAATAACGATTTTCATTTATTAATTAGTTATCTTTCTGCCTTCCAATATTCCTGATCTGTGCAATCTCCCAAGGGATTTATTTATATGTGGAGAAAAAGAAATGAAAAGTACTAATATTTGCTTCATTTCTTTACTGATTTATAATAACAAATCTAATAATAAGTAATCAGCTCTGGCTTGCTTTTGAGATGTTATGTAAAGTTTCATGAATATAATATATAGAATAAAGCTTTTAAATTAGATTTTAAATATGTTAATTTATATTAATTTATTATTAATTTGGAAAGCACAAAAACAGAAATGTGTACTATGTTTAGAGCCAGTGATTGAGATTGTTTTAAGACAAGAACCACCAAGATATATTCTTCTTTTAACAGAGGTTACTTAGTAATTTTTTTTAGTGTGATGTTCACCTCCATTATAACAGCCATGAAGCTTTTCTGTGACAAACAGAAGCAGTGGAAGCTTATTTAAAACCAAAAACTTAAAAATAAAATAAAAATACTTGTAGTATTTTTCCAAAAACATTTTCAAACTATATAAGTGTTGTGTGAAGTTTCTTCCAGTATTTTCATTTAAATAAAGGTTCTAGCTTCAGTTAAATGGACATTATAGACAGTTATGATTCTACAATACAAAATAATAAGAAAATAATTATTGCTTATTGGCTATGTAGCATGTTGTAGGGTCAAGGTTCTAGATTCTGTAAGACACGTCCAAGCCTCTTGCTGGGAATTAGGAAAACAAAAGTAAAATTGCAGGAAAAAGTATGCAAAATAAAAATAACATTACACTTTTCTTTTACATTTAATATGGAATTAAGTCGTAAACATGAAGTTTAACACTAAATTGTGTCTTACGTTTAGGGAGCAAACTGAGTCAAGAATAAATGTTTGTCTACTTTAAAAAAAAATTGGGATGGGCCAATGTTATTTATGCTTGTATCTGAATATATTGGAACATAAGGCAGTAATATCAAAGTATGCTGTCATAGAATAGAATGTTGCTGTAGAGAATAAATCATATGTCCCTCATTAATTCTGTAAAAATACACAACAAGGATGGAAAAAGTGAGAGGGAGTGTCGTCATAGAAATATGATTATGTTGCAATCTGAGCTTTATGTTTCCTTGGAGAAACATTTTGTTACCATTCCTGTTCAATTTTCAGTAACTGGACATGTTTTAAGTGGGCCATTAAGTACAAATGGACTCCCTATATAAATAAGAACTCATTATGAAAATGGCTTTTTAGAAGTACTTTGGACATTGAAATGCTGTCTGTCTGGCCAAAATAATGTTAGAAAAGCTGATCAGAAGAGCTCAAAGGTAATTTTAATCATGAAAAAAAATAATGGAGTCAGTTAGGGACATAGTAAATTTGCATAAAGAATATCTGATTGAATTATCTGATATAGACACCAATTTTGCTTCTGGGCAGTATGTTTTATCAGAAATGGCTGCATATCATATTTAATTAATGGTGAATCCAACGTGTTACAATGTATTTAAAAACATTTCTTCTTCTTCTTATTATTATTATATTTTGGCATATTATATATCAGCAATTAATTATAGTTCAGTAAAAGGTATGCAGACAAAATAAGGGCCAGATAAGTGGCGTGCTAATGATATCGTGGGACGTGATACGTGGGACCTTGCTAACTTTAGGTGAGTCCATAGTAAAGCACGTTAACCATAGAAGGATTAGCGCATCAGAATTTGCTTGAGCGCAACCTATACTTTCAATGGATATTGCGAATGTGCTAATTTGTGCTCATATTACAAGTTGATGGTTTGCGATCTGGAAAAAATAAGAGAAAACTGCCAAATTATCATTTCCTCTGGTTTTACTATTTATAGGTATGTGTCTGAGTAAAATTAAAATTTTTGTTTCATTCTATAAACTACTGTGAACATTTCTCCCAAATTCCAAATAAAAATATTGTCTTTTAGAGCATTTATTTTCAGGACAACAGGTCAAAATAACAAAAAAGATGCAAAGTTTTCAGAACTTGAATAATGCAACGATATATTCATTTTTAAACATCCCAATACTAATGTTTTAACTTAGCAAAAGTTCAGACATCAATATTTGGTGGAATCAAATCACAGGTTTCATGCGTCTTCTCCACAAGTCTTTCACATTGGTGTTGGGTGACTTTATGCCTCTCCTGGCACAAAAGTTCAAGCAGCTTTGCTTTGTTTGATGGCTTGTGACTAGTGATGTCGCGAACAATTCTGCCATGAATAGTTTGCAGCGAACATAGCATGTTCGCGTTCGCAGCGGACGCCGAACATATGCGATGTCCGATCCGCCCCCTATTCGTCATCATTGAGTAAACTTTGACCCTGTAGCTCACAGTCACAAGACACATTCCAGCCAATCAGCAGCAGACACTGCCTCCCAGACCCTCCCACCTCCTGGACAGCATCCATTTTAGATTCATTCGGAGCCTGCATTCTTAGTGAGAGGAGGGACAGTGTAGCTGCTGCTGATTTAATAGGGAAATTGATAGCTAGGCTAGTGTATTCAGTGTCCACTACAGTCCTGAAGGACTCATCTGATCTCTGCTGTAAGGATAGCACCCCAAAAAGCCTTTTTTAGGGCTAGAACATCAGTCTGCTTTTTTTTTTTTTCCCCTGTGTAATCTAATTGCAGCCTGCCTGCCAGCTCAGGCTCACAGCATAGACTGTGCCCACTTGCCCGGTGCCACCACTCATATCTGGTGTAACAGTAGTGTGCATTTAAAAAAAAAAACCAACCTTTTTTTAATTTGAAATAATAGCAGTCAGTTTCCTTCACACGTATGCGTTTCAGGTCCTGCCAGAGCACAGTATGACACCAGTGCAAGTCATATCTGCTAAAACAGTAGTGTACATTTAAAAAAAAAAAAAACTTTTTTTACTGTGAAATAATAGCAGTCAGTTTCCTTCACACGTGTGCGTTCCAGGTCCTGCCAGGGCACAGTGTCACACCAGTGCAAGTCATATCTGCTAAAACAGTAGTGTACATACATTTAAAAAAAAACACCCTTTTTTTATTGTGAAATAATAGCAACCAGTTTCCCTCACACGTGTGCGCTCCAGGTCCTGCCAGGGCACAGTGTCATACCAGTGCAAGTCATATCTGCTAAAACAGTAGTGTACATTTCAACAAAAAAAAACCTTACACTACCTGAACGATGCAACATCATACCTGATGTTTTAAAGCACGTTATTCCAAAGAATTTAGGAATGTTAGGTGATTTATGCCCTTTATGGATTCAAACCAGACTCTGCATCAACTATGTAATTTTCTATGGGAGTTTGCCATGGATCCCCCTCCGGCATACCACAGTCCAGGTGTTAGTCCCCTTGAAACAACTTTTCCATCACTTTTGTGGCCAGAAAGAGTCCCTGTGGGTTTTAAAATTCGCCTGCCTATTGAAGTCTATGACGGTTCGCCCGGTTCGCCGGTTCGCAAACTTTTGCGGAAGTTTGCGTTCGCCGTTTGGGAACGCAAAATTTTAGGTTCGCGACATCACTACTTGTGACCATCCATCTTCCTCTTGATCACATTCCAGAGGTTTTCAATGGGGTTCAGGTCTGGAGATGGGGCTGGTCATGACAGGGTCTTCATCTGGTTGAGAAGGATTAGCTGGTCTTAAGATTTAACTATAATGAGGTCATTTGTCACCTTCATAAATGTTGGATATAATGAAAATTGCATGCTGTAAAGGAAATATGATGTGATGGACTGAGATAAGCATTTGTATACCAACGTATTAAGATGTTGTGAGCTGAAAGTTAATAGAGAGATAGGGTAGTAGTTGCATGGAGAGGGTGAGTAAAGTGAAAGTTTCTTAAGTCCTAATGTTGAAACTCTCCACTCAGCTGAGATGATATCAAATGATCCTTCACTACTGTAAGCTCCCTTACCAAATTCTAAAGGCAGGTTTTGTTTAACTTCTCCAAGGGGGTGTTCCCTGCATTTCTGTATGTGAAGGAGAGACAACCGCAGTGCAATAAAGCCCTGTATGACATTAGAGTTTTGTTGTGCTTACACAATGAGTCCTCCCTTACCATATGAAGCCAGTGCCTTTTGCGTCCATTTGCAGCTTCAGACATTGCACCAAAAGTGTTGGACATAGGTACTGCTTCAATACAGTATGGGCCAGATTACAAGTGGCACACTAACATTAGCATGCAGGCAATATAAAAATATCATCAGGTTAGCGCGACTGAAGACCTCCCTTAAAGGGTTTCTGGCTAAATAAAAAGTTGAACAGAACACAACATAAATAAATTAAAATATAGTGTTCTACTCATACATACAATATATGATACAAATTATTCATATAAATATTTAAAACAGTTAAAAGGGTTAAACGCTATATTGTATATGACAAGGTATTTGAATTGAAAGGGCTATAATGTATATATGTGCATACATGTGTATTTATCTTTATATATGCATATATGTATAAACACATATAAACATCTATACACATATATACATATGTACAGTGTATATACTTTTGAGCGTTTTCCTCTCCAATACATGAAAACAAAAAAATAATTTTAATTCAATTTTAATATTTAACATTCACCTAGATTACGAGTTTTGAGTGCTATATTGAAAGTAAAGAACGCAACAAAAGTTGCGTTATTTAAACCCCTATAGCGCTGCCATTACAAGTTTAAAAAAAACCCGGCTTGTGCAGGCAATATGGACATTTTGAGCTCCATACCGCACCAAAAACAAGAAGTGTTTTGACATGCTCGTGCACACTTTTCCCAATAGACATCAATGGGGAGAGCCGGCAAAAAAAAAGTCTAACACCTGAGATCGCGGAAACAAAAGCTTGTAACACAGCCCCATTGATGTCTATGAGGAAAAAGAAAATACAGTTTAAACCTAACATGAACCCTGAGTCTAAACACCCCTAATCTGCTGCCCCTGACATCGCCGATGCCTGCCTACAGTTATTAACCCCTAATCTCCTGCACCCAATTATTTGCCGCCACCTAAATAAAATTAATAACCCCTAATGTGCCGCTCCCAATATTGCCGCCACTATACTAAATTTATTAACACCTATTCCGCCGCACCCTAACATCGCCACAACTATATTAAAGTTACTAACCCTTATTCCGCCACTCCCTGACATTGTGGCAACTAAATAAAGCTATTAACCCCTAAACCTCTGGCCTCCCACATCACTACCACTAAATAAACCTATTTACCCCTAAACCGCCAGCCCCCCACATCGCAACAACCTAAATTAAACTATTAACCCCTAACCCTAACGTAACCCTAACCCTAACGTAACCCTAACCCTAACAAAACCCTAACCCTAACACCCCCTAACTTTAACATAATTAAAATAGAGCTAATTTAAACTTACAATTATTAACTAAATAAACCTATTAACCCCTAAACCGCCAGTCCCCCACATCGCAACAACCTAAATTAAACTATATTAACCCCTAAACCTAACCCTAACGTAAACCTTACCCTAAATCAAACCTATCAAACTATAACATAATGAAATTAGATCTATATTAAATTTACAATTATTAACTAAATAATTACTATTTAAAACTAAATACTTACCTGTGAAATAAAACCTAAGGTAGCTACAATATAACTAATATTTATATTGTAGCTAGTTTAGGATTTATTTTTATTTCACAGGTAAGTTTGTATTTATTTTAACTAGGTAAACTAGTAAATAGTTATTAACTGTTTACTAACTACCCAGCTAAAATAAATACAAATTTACCTGTGAAACAAAACCTAACCTGCCTTACACTAAAACCTAACTTTACAAAAAAATAAAAACAAACTACCATTACAAAAAAAACAAAAACGAAATTATCCAAAAAAGAGATTATTCCTATTCTAATACCCTTTTAAAGAAAAAACTAAACCCAAAATAAAAAAGCGTAATCTAGAATAAACCAAGGACCATTAAAATGCCTTTTGGGGGCCCTTAAAAGGGCCTTTTGTTGGGCATTGCCCTGAGTTAAACAGCTCTTTTGCTCCAAAAAATACAAACACCCCTAACACTATACAAACCCCCACCCCCCAAACTACCAAGGGATCTTAAAAGGGTCTTTTGGGGGTACTTTAAAAGGGCCTTTTGTAGGGCATTGCCCTAAGTTAAACAGCTCTTTTGCTACAAAAAAAACACCCCCTAAAAATATACATTACACAAAATAACAAACATATTATCAAAAATAAAAATCTATTCCTATTCTAATACCCATAAAAAAACACCCAAAATAAAAAACCTTATCTAGAGTAAACTACCAATGGCCCTAAAAAAAGCCTTTTGTAGGGCATTGCCCTAAAGAAATCAGCTCTGTTTATAAAAAAAAAATACAAATACCCACTAACATTGCAAACCCCCACCCCCACAAACCCACAAAATAAAAAAAAACTATCTAAAAAACCTAAGCTACCCATTGCCCTGAAAAGGGCATTTGTATGGGCATTGCCCTTAAAAGGGCATTTAACTCTTTTACTGCAAAGACCCTAAACTAAATAATAAAACCCACCCAATAAACCCTTCTTAAAAACGTAAGTGGATTGCTGGGGGTTAGTGTTAGGCTTTTTTTAGTCCCGCTTGAACGATCTTCATCCCGGAGTTGAAGTCCTGATCCAGACGGCGAGAAGTCTTCATCCAGGTGGCCTCTTCAACCTTCAACCAGGAGGCATCTTCTATCTTGATCCCGGAGTCCATCCTAAAGACATCTGTCGCAGAGCATCCTCTTCATATGGTCGCCACTGTACACTGAATCTTCAATGCAAGAGACGCAATACAAGATGGCATCCCTTGCATTCCTATTGGCTGAAAATTTTGATTTAGCCAATAGGAATTAGAGCTGCTAAAATCTTATTGGCTGTTCAAATCAGCCAATAGGATATAAGCAGCTCTAATTCTATTGGATGATAGTGCCATTGGTAGTTTATTGTAGGCTAGTGGCGGTTATTTTGGGTGGGCTTTTTTATTTTGATAAGGCTATTAGATTAGGTATAATTCTTTTTTATTTTGGATAATTTTGTTTGCTATTTTCCGTAATATAGTGCTTGTTATTTTTTGTAACTTTATTTATTTTTTTGTTTTTGAATTTAG
The DNA here is from genome assembly GCF_027579735.1 of Bombina bombina. Lineage (NCBI taxonomy): Eukaryota > Metazoa > Chordata > Amphibia > Anura > Bombinatoridae > Bombina > Bombina bombina. The sequence continues at coordinate 115,788,832 of NC_069506.1, forward strand.
ATACTTTGCAATTTTTAGAGTAGTGTTAGGATTTTTTTAATGTGTAGTTTAGTTTAATTTAATTGGTAGTTAGTCTAATTTTAGTTTAATTGTTAGTTTAAACTTAGTTTTTTAATTTGGCAGGTAAATTTTAATTTAATTTAAGATAGGGAAATTGTAATTTTAATATAAAGTTAGGGGGTTGTTAGGTTTAGGGGTCAATAGTTTAATTTAGTTTATTTCGATGTTGAGGGCTTTCGGTTTAGGGGTTAATAGTTTAGTTTAGTATATTTTGTTGTGGGGGCTTGCAGTTTAGGGGTTAATAGGTTTAGTATAGTGGTGGCGGTGTAGGGCTTAATAACTTTAGTATAGTGGGGGCGATGTGGGCGGACGGCAGATTAGGTGTAAATAATATTTAAATAGTGTTTGCGATGTGGTGGGCGGCGGTTTAGGGGTTAATAACTTTAGTATAGTGGTGACGATGTCGGGGAGCGCCGGAATAGGGGTTAATATTTTTATAAAGTGGTGGCGATATCGGGAGCGGCAGATTAGGGGTTAATAAGTTTAATATAGTGTTTGCAATGCGGGAGGGCCTCGGTTTAGGAGTTAATAGGTAGTTTATGGGTGTTAGTGTACTTTTTAAAACTTGTGTATAGAGAGAGTGATGTGAACTACTAACACATCACGCCCTTAGGGGGCGCTTCCTTATTGTGAAGATTCACAACAATAAGTGAGATATACTGGTAAATATTTCTTATTATGTGGTCATACAAAAGTATACTAAATTGAAATAATCAAATGACAATACCGAATACAGTTAATATAAAACATAAAATATAAATGAATTGCAATAAAATAAAACCCAATACCAGCGAACCTAAAAAATGGAAGATACAAGTTGTTTACAAAAGATAAAAATAAAAGTCAATATATCCTTGATGATCCAAAGGTAAAGGCAGCACTCTGTCAAAGGATGGCAATCCTGATGTACAAAATCTGAAAAAGAGTAAAACACAGAGGCGCCAACATGGCCTAATATTGCCAGAAAAATATAAAGCACAGCAACACAGATGAGTAGGATACTCACAAACAAAAAGCACCCAGCTGGTGCATATGTAGCAGGCTGAAACTTTTGCAGTGGTCCAGCTCACTGTGTCCTTGGCACAAAGGCAGTTGGAAATCTTCAGAAGGCCCAGATATTATATACCTAAATGAGCAAGAGAAAACAAACCAACATGGCCAAATATCATCTGGACAAGGATAGTAGGACCCAGAGTGATTGAACTTACAAGATAGTCTGCACCTGAGGGTGCAAATTCAGCAAGCTGGAACCATAATGTCGCCCAGTAGACTACTGCAAAGGCAATCCTCAGCAAAAACCAGGAACAAATATGTAGTTTTCACATATAGTAATAAACCACACAATAGCAAGTGTATAAAATATTTAAAAACTTTATTAATACAGCGACGCGTTTCTCAGCCTACTCAGGGCTGTTTCATCAGGCTATAAACAAACATTGTGATACACTTGCTATTTAACAGATAATCTATAACATAGGGAACTGATGTGATTGGTTGAGCAATTAACAATTAACAGACCGCACCCATAACACATTTCATGAATGTGGTTGCTTAGTAACAGTTATATACACAAATAGGTCAGGTAATGTCAAACATGTGTTAACTGATTCAAAAAAAAATGATAACAATGACCACATATATAAACTGCAGTTGGCTCATAACATTTTGATAAACCCCACAGTGAACATAAATAAAAACTTAATTAAAAACAATTTTAAAAATATTCAATAGATAGCCCCTAATGTAAACAATTCTATGAATTAAAATTATATATTTAGTACAAGTACAAAAAGCATTTATTATGCCATCATAATATAAACATCCTATTAATCTAAATGTGTAGTAAATATATATGCCTAATAGACTCAGTTTGTAAACTAACCTCATTCCTGTCAAGTATGAAAAAAGGTTTGAGAGAGAATTGATACTAAGTATCATAGGTATTTACTTATGGTTTCTATGCATATTCATATAAGATCTGATGTTAGCGTTGTTGTCTAGCTCAAATATTGTGAGATCATATGTTAGCACTGTTGACTACTATATATTGTCAACTAATCGTTGCTAATTTGTGAAAAAACCCAGAGTAACTTAGTAGTCACACTTAACCTTGTTCTGTTGCACGGCACGAAGACTGAATCAGCTGTGTGTGTATGAATTTGCAAACCCGTGTCTAACTATAACTGGTGCGTCTAACTGACAAGGGAGTGTCAGATAGTAGCCAATCCATAGTGTGATTTATCCAGCCAATCGCGATGCTGAAGTGATATGGCAAAAGGATGAAGATCCAATGGGATTGTGTGTAAGAAACTCACAATAGATAGGCACGCCTCTCTCCTTCACAGGACATATAATGTTGTGTATCGGCAGTTAAAGTTAAACTTGCGTGTCGGTCCGTGCGCAGAGCACTTGCGCTACCGCTATTCAAGTGATAGACTATCAGATAAATGTTAGGGGTAAGGGCAGACACGCAGGCTCAAGATAATAGTGCGATTTAACTCAATCGTAATACCTAAAATAATGGACCTAAAGTGTCCGTGTGATAGAGAGTAATTTGCTAGTGTAAAGAACTATAATATATATATATAGTGATATAATAGATATATATTAATTAGTTGATCAGATCCCATGTTAGAGATGAGGAGATAAGGAAATGGGATGTCAGTGAAAAAAAATGAATAAACAATAATATGACCAGTATGTTAGTTATTTAACTGGTGAACAGTGATGTTCGATAGTATGTGAATGTGTGCTGCTGGTGAATAAAGGAACAATTTCAAATAAATAGTGATAAGAGTATATATTGAGAGAGATGCAAAATACTGTATGTGTAAACACTATTGGGGTGTGAAGAACTATGTGTTAGTACTGTGAGCATTGGGGTGTTATGCAGGATGATCTTGGTCATAAGGTCTGATAGATTATCCTACGAATCTCATCAATCTTGATGAGATTAAGTCAAATGTGAAAAGTGAATAATATAAATAGTGGATTAATTCTCCCTATAGTACTATTAATGGCACTTGCCATTAGGTGTTGGTGACACTTACAGCTAAGGTATGGTGATGGATCCTATGTAATAGTGATAACTATCCTCGAATAAGGATATAATAAACAATTAGTGAATACATTTCCTATATTCCAATAGGGTAATGTCTAAATGTGACTAAAATATAAAATAGTGATACAATCCATATCTATTAATATTTTCCCTTGTAAGTGTAACAAGAGATAACATTATAATAAACATATATTTATGTGAGATAAATAAAGTTAGTTGTGTGTGTCAGGGTAATTATGTGAAATTACAGACAGACTTCATCCTAGATGTCGAGTATGATTAGATGAATGTACCCTGTTAAAATATGGGTATCACAATAACAGAGATCTTAATGATCTGTTTCAAAAAACTGCCATATCATAATTTTCATTAAGACCGTCTGGTTGGAGTGTTTATATTATGATGGCATAATAAATGCTTTTTGTACTTGTACTAAATATATAATTTTAATTCATAGAATTGTTTACATTAGGGGCTATCTATTGAATATTTTTAAAATTGTTTTTAATTAAGTTTTTATTTATGTTCACTGTGGGGTTTATCAAAATGTTATGAGCCAACTGCAGTTTATATATGTGGTCATTGTTATCATTTTTTTTTGAATCAGTTAACACATGTTTGACATTACCTGACCTATTTGTGTATATAACTGTTACTAAGCAACCACATTCATGAAATGTGTTATGGGTGCGGTCTGTTAATTGTTAATTGCTCAACCAATCACATCAGTTCCCTATGTTATAGATTATCTGTTAAATAGCAAGTGTATCACAATGTTTGTTTATAGCCTGATGAAACAGCCCTGAGTAGGCTGAGAAACGCGTCGCTGTATTAATAAAGTTTTTAAATATTTTATACACTTGCTATTGTGTGGTTTATCACTATATGTGAAAACTACATATTTGTTCCTGGTTTTTGCTGAGGATTGCCTTTGCAGTAGTCTACTGGGCGACATTATGGTTCCAGCTTGCTGAATTTGCACCCTCAGGTGCAGACTATCTTGTAAGTTCAATCACTCTGGGTCCTACTATCCTTGTCCAGATGATATTTGGCCATGTTGGTTTGTTTTCTCTTGCTCATTTAGGTATATAATATCTGGGCCTTCTGAAGATTTCCAACTGCCTTTGTGCCAAGGACACAGTGAGCTGGACCACTGCAAAAGTTTCAGCCTGCTACATATGCACCAGCTGGGTGCTTTTTGTTTGTGAGTATCCTACTCATCTGTGTTGCTGTGCTTTATATTTTTCTGGCGATATTAGGCGATGTTGGCGCCTCTGTGTTTTACTCTTTTTCAGATTTTGTACATCAGGATTGCCATCCTTTGACAGAGTGCTGCCTTTACCTTTGGATCATCAAGGATATATTGACTTTTATTTTTATCTTTTGTAAACAACTTGTATCTTCCATTTTTTATGTTCGCTGGTATTGGGTTTTATTTTATTGCAATTCATTTATATTTTATGTTTTATATTAACTGTATTCAGTATTGTCATTTGATTATTTCAATTTAGTATACTTTTGTATGACCACATAATAAGAAATATTTACCAGTATATCTCACTTATCGTTGTGAATCTTCACAATAAGGAAGCGCCCCCTAAGGGCGTGATGTGTTAGTAGTTCACATCACTCTCTCTATACACTTGTACTCCTTTGGCAAACACTAGGGGAAGCTGCATCCTTAACTACATACTAATTTTATATTGCATCTTATTTTCCAATTTTTGTCTTATACTATTGTCTCAATATGCTCTCCTCCTCTGAAAGAGCAACAAAAAGGGCAAATGCTGAACCACTGGGCCCAACTTCTGAATTATCCAGCCCACCATTGTCTTTGCAATCTTCTTTCAACAAACTGGAGTCTCTACTTAAGACTGAGCATAGACATTGGTGGGATTTGGATACTCTCAAAAAATATAAGAACAAAAATCAAATACCCAGAGGCCTTAGAATGTTCAAAAACTGTTCTTTCAAAAATAATGATGATGTCCTTAGAGATTGGGAAAACGCTCTAAATACATGTTCCATGACCCTTATGGATATCCTAATAAAACATAGGCAAACACTTGTTGAGGAAGTAGGACTTGAAATAGATAAATTACAACAAGAAATAGAGGTACATAAACTATCCCCACAATTTGAATTATTGAGGAAAGATACTTATGAGAAAGCTGATGATTATCAGCAGCTAATCATCCTCAATAAAAACAAAAAAATGGAAAGAGATAATGAGGATTATTCCAAAGGACAAGTATACACATACAATCGAATTAATAGGACACCTAGATCTTCCAATAATACCAACCACTCCAATAATAACAGACACAATACAAATGGAGGGTGGCAAAGAGTAGGTGAAAGAGGACGTCACAATTACCAGAGACCACAAAGTAACACTAATACATTACCCACTGGGGGCCATAATTCCTCACACTATCACAGTCCTATACCCAATCTATCTACACCTTCTGAACAAATTAATCACTACCCTCTGCACCACCAATCTGACCCAAGGAGTAGGGATTACACACCCCACAATTCCAATAACAGAGAATATAGACCACATCATTCTCATCAAAGATCAAATACTTATACCAATAATCATAATTGGACCACACCCATTGGCCACAGTGACAGACGAATGTCCAATCACAATTCAGTATCTTATGACAGTGATCAAAGAATACAGCAGAATTATGTACACCCGAATAGGTATCAAATACTTCAGACTCATGGGGAAGAGATTAGTGACAATAATGCTGCAAACTCTATTCCACATACCTCTTTTTTAGGGGTAAGTCATCACTCCCAGGACCAACCAGTATGGCAAGGATCTGTGGGGCCTCACTCCTCTCAAAGAACAAAAAGACCACTAGGAAACGAGGAAGCAGAGGTAAATCCGTCACCAGCAAAAAGGAGAAACTAGAGAGACTCCAAAAAGTATCTTTAATCTGTCATCACACAATCTCACTGATGATGAGATTAGAGTCCTAGGGAAAGGGTTGTCTTTTAGTCCCTCCAATCCCTTTAATATATATACGAAATATTTGTTGATGTTAATAGCTATGTGAGGAAATTATCCCTACAAAAATATTTTGTGGATAAGAAAAATAAGGATGATAACCTTAGACCCATTGTCACTGACTCAATGGACTCTCATTTATCTGAAGGTTTCATTACCTATGAACCACACACTCTTATGGAAGACTTGTTTGATGCCTATATTCATACGAATCTGAGGCCTAAATCCACCTTTGTCCCACCTAAGAATGGTATTAACCATATCGATATATATGCCAATTTAGTCCTAGAAGATTTGGAAAAATTGGCGAAAAAACAAAAGAAGCTAAGGTATAAGAATAACCTTAACTATAAAGAACGTAAGGCCCTACAGGGTCTCATGAATAGATCTGATCTGGTGATTAGACAGGCGGACAAAGGTGGGGGTATTGTCATACAGAACATACTAGACTACCTTCAAGAGGCTAATCGTATATTAAACGATAAGGATTACTACCAAGTTTTATGTGGTGATCCAATGGTTCGTTATTTTGATCAACTTAAAAATATGTTACAGAAAGGTCTGGATATGGGTATGATGAATAAATCAGAAAGAGATTTTTGTCTCCCTAAATACCCATGTACGGCATTTTACTATCACTTTCCAAAAGTCCACAAGGACCCTATAAAACCTCAAGGTAGACCAATCATTGCAGGTATAGGAAGTCTTACTGACTCCTTATCTGCATATATTGATCTTGCAGAAATTTGTCACCACTCTTCCTTCATATATCAAGGACTCTACGGATTTAATACTCAAATTACAAAATTGTGTCCTCGATGAGCACTGCTGGTGGGTCACCTGTGATGTAGGGGCTCTATACTCCAAAATACAACACGACCTAGGAATCCAAGCAGTTTGGTCCTATCTTGAACAAGATATCTACATGCCAGTACAGCAAGTAGATTTCATCATTGAACTAATAAGTTTCATACTTAGCCATAACTATTTTTTATATCAAAGTAAATATTATCCACAAATCAAAGGGACGGCCATGGGCACCGTTATATAGACGACCTGCTGTTCATCTTCAAAGGGTCAAGGGATGATATTGGTGCTTTTGTTGACCATCTAAATGACAACACTTTTGGTATATCTTTTACTCACAATATCCAACGTGAAGAAATAGAATTTCTTGATCTCACCCTAGGGCGAACCCCTGAAGGTAGAGTCCAATCCAAAACTTATTTCAAAAGTGTGGATTGCAATAGCTTTCTACACTTTGAAAGCAACCATTTCAAATGCTGGAAGATGAACGTCCCATACGGACAGTTAAAGAGGATTAGAAGAAATTGTTCACGAATGGAAGATTTTGATGTACAAGCTCAGGTTATTGGAAGTAGATTCCTAGAGAAAGGATATCCTAAAGATCTAATAGATCGTGAAATAACCAGAGTCAGACAAGAAGATAGGTCATGTTATTTTAATAACAAACCAAAAGAAAAAGCAAAATTTAAAGAAAGTAATCCACCACTGTTCATTACCAAATATAACTCCAACCATCAAGCTATTTCCAAAATTCTAAACAAACATTGGCCTGTTTTAACCCAAGATCCGACTCTTACCAAAATAATAGGCAATAAGCCTAAGATGGTCTTCAGGAGAGCACCAACCCTCAAGACGGCTCAATATTTTTAAAATTGTTTTTAATTAAGTTTTTATTTATGTTCACTGTGGGGTTTATCAAAATGTTATGAGCCAACTGCAGTTTATATATGTGGTCATTGTTATCATTTTTTTTTTAATCAGTTAACACATGTTTGACATTACCTGACCTATTTGTGTATATAACTGTTACTAAGCAACCACATTCATGAAATGTGTTATGGGTGCGGTCTGTTAATTGTTAATTGCTCAACCAATCACATCAGTTCCCTATGTTATAGATTATCTGTTAAATAGCAAGTGTATCACAATGTTTGTTTATAGCCTGATGAAACAGCCCTGAGTAGGCTGAGAAACGCGTCGCTGTATTAATAAAGTTTTTAAATATTTTATACACTTGCTATTGTGTGGTTTATCACTATATGTGAAAACTACATATTTGTTCCTGGTTTTTGCTGAGGATTGCCTTTGCAGTAGTCTACTGGGCGACATTAAGGTTCCAGCTTGCTGAATTTGCACCCTCAGGTGCAGACTATCTTGTAAGTTCAATCACTCTGGGTCCTACTATCCTTGTCCAGATGATATTTGGCCATGTTGGTTTGTTTTCTCTTGCTCATTTAGGTATATAATATCTGGGCCTTCTGAAGATTTCCAACTGCCTTTGTGCCAAGGACACAGTGAGCTGGACCACTGCAAAAGTTTCAGCCTGCTACATATGCACCAGCTGGGTGCTTTTTGTTTGTGAGTATCCTACTCATCTGTGTTGCTGTGCTTTATATTTTTCTGGCGATATTAGGCCATGTTGGCGCCTCTGTGTTTTACTCTTTTTCTTACTTTTTAAAACTTTAGTTATGAGTTTTATGTTACAGCTTTGTAGCATAACACTCATAACTACTGACTTTTGATGGCGTTACAGATCTTGACTCAAAACTTGTAATACCAACGCTATGGGAATTCCATTAAAAAACGTCATTTTTAGGAGTGCGGTACTGATGTTGCGTTACAGGCTAAAAGACTTGCGGTACACCTATAACGACAAGACTTGTAATGGCTGCATTAGGGAAAATGATGCGTTATGGGCCACAATACTGCTATTTGACTCATAACACAAAACTTGTAATCTAGGTGAATGTGTTTTACTGTGTATATATATACTGTAAATATTTTACATTCCAAAGTTTTTCACATAGGGGAAAATGTTCTATGTTTCTAGAATATATATATATATATATATATATATATATATTGTGTTGCTTGGGTGTTTCTTGATCTGCGCTGTGTACGTTGCAAATGGTTATTTTGCTCTAAATAGTTCTTCCTGATATATTTCAATGGCAGCTAGTTTCTGAATATTCCACTATCATCAAATCGAATGTGAAGGAAAAAGGTATGGAGTTAAGTTTCAGAGTTCAGCGCACATAGAATGGAGAAAAACAAAAAATGTGCTCACCTTGTTTAACCTCAAACATGTGAGGTATGTTGGAAGCATGGAGAGGATGTAATCCCTATCTGTGGTAAATATGTTTCCAGCTGGTATGCAGAAACTTTTAGCAGGTGGAAATCTTGATATCCCTGGAGTAGAAATATGTTGGTATTTCAGACAAACTTCTCCTCTCTGGAGTTAGGTAGAGAAACTTTAATTCTTTTTGCTGGATTTCTTTCCTTGTTGCTGTTTATTTCTTTTCCCCTTCTTTATAATTGAAAGGCTTCTCCTCTCTGGAGTATGGTATAAACTTTATGTATGCAAACCAATTAGTGCTCAGTTTACATGCTATGAGATCAATTGTGGATATTAATTGCAGCACTCATGAGATGTGTATAAATGATGCTTGCAAGGACACAAAGTGAAATTTAAAATAAAAACACTTTTATTTTCCAATGTCCAATAAAAAATGATAAACAGAAATCCTCTTTAATAATAGTCCAGATCAGGGACAGAAATAGGTGAGCAGATGAAATATAGTATATTTCTTTAAATCCGGTAGTGAGTTTTTTTTTATCAGGGCTGGTGCAAAAACAGCTAGCTGATAAAAGTTAGTGATATTGTGGTATAGGATGCTGTAAGTACAGCTGAAAGTAAATTCCTTGTGGTGGTTTTGAGCTCTGAAAAGCTCCCAGAGTTCAGGTGGATAAGTTGGTGTTTATGATGGAAAACCGTAATAAATAGTTATATGAACTGCTGTAAATACAGCTAGATGATGATTCCTTGTGTTTTTTTGAGCTCTAGATAGCTCCCAATATCCGGATGGATGTGGATTCTTAAGCCTGTCAGTGACAGGGTCCGTTGCTGAAGTGTTTGAAGCTTTGTCTCCCTGGACAGGAAGTGACGTCAGAAGTGGGTGTGCCCTTACGCATTTCGTGAATTACATTCACTTCATCAGAGGGTATGCCCACAGAGCACCGAGGAGCGCTTATATGGCGTTTCAGTGCAGATAATTGGCTTTAACTTAATTTGTATATATATATATATATATATATATATATATATATGTAACACACAGAAAATGTCCAGCCCTCACTGACAAGCTCTCAACTAAGATAAAAAGCAGCAATGGAAGAGTTAGTTACCACATCTGGCCAAATGGGAAAAGCCCAAGTACCTCGTCAAGGTCTTTTCCAAATAAACCTGGGTCCCTAAACAGCCACACAATGCAGGCTCACAATCAAACAACTGGGAAAAAAAGGCAACTGTGAAAAAATGGAGGGTGCACAGGCTTATGTAATCTCCCCAAACATATACAAAACACGGGTGGGGTCAGCACTCTCAGGCCGGACCGGGTACACATCCTATGACCAACCATGCAACAGGCACAGCCCTGGTTGCAATCCAGCACTCTCAGGAAGCTGCACTGTCACCAGAGTCACAGGCAGTTAACCCCAGACCTGCCTGGGTGCAAGGCCCACACAAGGAAAATTACAAAAAAATAATACTTTAATATAACACACAGAAAAAGTCCAGCACTCACTCACAAGCTCTCAACTAAGATAAAACGCAGCAATGGAAGAGTTAGTTACCTCATCTGGCCAAATGGGAAAAGCCCAGGTACCTCGTCAAGGTCTCTTCCAAAAAACCTGGGTCCCTAAACAGCCACACAATGCAGGCTCACAATCAAACAACTGTGAAAAAAAAAGGCAACTGTGAAAAAATGGAGGGTGCACAGGCTTACGGCCTGAGAGTGCTGACCCCACCCGTGTTTTGTATATATTTGGGGAGATTACATAAGCCTGTGCATCCTCCATTTTTTCACATTTGCCTTTTTTTTCACAGTTTGATTGTGAGCCTGCATTGTGTGGCTGTTTAGGGACCCAGGTTTTTTGGAAGAGACCTTGACGAGGTACCTTGGCTTTTCCCATTTGGCCAGATGCGGTAACTAACCCTTCCATTGCAGCTTTTTATCTTAGTTGACAGCTTGTGAGTGAGTGCTGGACTTTTTCTGTGTGTTATATTAAAGTATTATTTCTTTTGTAATTTTCCCTGTTTGGGCCTTGCACCCAGGCAGGTCTGGGGTTAACTGCCTGTGACTCTGGTGACAGTGCAGCTTCCTGAGAGTGCTGGTATGCACCCAGGACTGTGCATGTTGCAGGGTCATAGGATGTGTACCCGGTCCGGCCTGAGATTGCTGACCCCATCCGTGTTTTGTATATATTTGGGGAGATTACATAAGCCTGTGAACCCTATATTTTTTCACAGTTACCTATTTTTCACAGTTGTTTGATTGTGAGCCTGCATTGTGTGGCTGTTTAGGGACCCAGGTTTTTTGGAAGAGACCTTGACGAGGTACCTGGGCTTTTCCCATTTGGCCAGATGCGGTAACTAACTCTTCCATTGCTGCTTTTTATCTTAGTTGAGTGCTTGTGAGTATGTGCTGGACTTTTTCTGTGTGTTATATTAAAGTATTATTTTTTTGTAATTTTCCCTGTTTGGGCCTTGCACCCAGGCAGGCCTGGGGTTAACTGCCTGTGACTCTGGTGACAGTGCAGCTTCCTGAGAGTGCTGGTTTGCACCCAGGGCTGTGCATGTTGCACGGTCATAGGATGTGTACCCGGTCCGGCCTGAGAGTGCTGACCCCACCCGTGTTTTGTGTATATATGTGTGTGTATATATATATATATATATATAATAAATACAACAATCAGTCCAGCACTTTTTTTCTGTAACTCCTCAATGGGTATTACTTTTTACAGGTTTACCTTTGCAGTGCACGTTTGCCTAGGAGGCCTGCCATACTCCCATATATAATCCCAAAAAAGTAGACGAAAGCAACAGCACTTTCTTTAAAATACTTCTTCTTTATTTAGGCAACATTAAGATAAAAACATAGAGACGTTTCGAGCCTCTTGGACCCTTACTCATGCTATGGATTAATAACAAACATCTCCCTTATATACACCTGTGTGTAGGGTGTGGCTTAATTAATTGCAATGTTTTACCTGAGCATAACTCATGTTGGTATCCCCAACCGGTTAGGTTCCAACTAAACATTTTATCCTTATTTCTAACATTTATATCCCAGCACTTAGATGCCTCTTGATGTAATTTGATATATATGCTTTTTCATTGTATTTAGCATAAACATAGCTCCAATTTTCTAATACACAGGTATTTAAAAACAATTATAAAAACAAATGCAGATCATAATCCTTGTTTAATCCATTCAGATACAGAGTTTTCAGATTTTTTTATCCACCATACTTCTTTCTTTTTAAGTAGCAAATCTCTATTGCCTCCTCTCCTTGGTTTAGGAATATGGTCTATGACCTGAAACCTTAACTGACTGACAGTATGCCCTGCTGTTATAAAATGTGATGAGACAGGTAATGTCATATCCTACACCTTATAGAGGACTTGTGTGCACTTATTCTGTCACTGATGGGGTTAATTGTCTCCCCTACATAGCCCCGCCCACATGGGCATTTCAAGATATATACAACATAATTAGTGTCACAGGTAAAGAGGCCATTAATTTCTCTCTTTTTAGTGTCATTAATTTGTGCAACATTTTTGCCCTTTATCATTGAGTTGCACTGGGCACAATGTAAACAGTGGTATGATCCCTTTTTTGCCGTTGTTAAATAGTTAACTGGGTCTTTTTTATCACTACCAATATCAGCTTTCACTACAAAATCTCTTATATTTTTAACCCTTTTATAGGAGTTAATAGGGGGTTGTTGGAATTCCCTAATATTTGGGTTCATCCTCTCCAATAAATACCAGTGCTTTCTTATTATCCTAGAGATATTCTCACTGTATTGATTATACTCTGAAGTGAAAACAAGTTGGTTCTTGGTTTTGTCTGTTTTAATCCCTGTTCTCTCTTCTTTTACTGTCTTTTCACATTTCTCAATGACAGATAGGCAGTTTATAAGGATTATGTAATATACACTTATATATGTAAGGTGGGATCCTTGTTTCTGGGTCTCGCTTGGTCCGGTATGCAGTCCTGGTCCTTGCTGGCGTGCTTGTTTTACTTAGCGTTACCCTGGCGCGGTGATCCTCGCTGGCTGTGTTGTTGCTCCTTACGTCACTTCCGGAAGTGGCGTGTAATGCCGTGTTGGTATAGAATAGCTGTGCGATATGTTGCAGTCTGTTTAGTGGCAAGATTGTATCTCCATGCGACTGTGTTTGCAATAAGCTACTGCAAACATTTACCTTCTAGTGCTGTATCAGTCTCTTAGATGGTATTATTTGCAGGAGTGTTGGTTTCGGCTTTTTGTCCTCCTCTGGCTTGAGTGCCGTTTAGGTGTAGGTTGTTCCGCTGTCAGGCTAGTAGCCTGTATAGGTGATCCTTAGCACTTTCCCGCCAACTTCTGTCTGAGCAATTCAATAGGCCAACCAATCAGTAGCTCCGATCCCCTCACGTGTTTGAAACATAAACACGTGAGGGGATCGGAGCTACTGATTGGTTGGCCTATTGAATCGCTCAGACAGAAGTTGGCGGGAAAGTGCTAAGGATCACCTATACAGGCTACTAGCCTGACAGCGGAACAACCTACACCTAAACGGCACTCAAGCCAGAGGAGGACAAAAAGCCGAAACCAACACTCCTGCAAATAATACCATCTAAGAGACTGATACAGCACTAGGAGGTAAATGTTTGCAGTAGCTTATTGCAAACACAGTCGCATGGAGATACAATCTTGCCACTAAACAGACTGCAACATATCGCACAGCTATTCTATACCAACACAGCATTACACGCCACTTCCGGAAGTGACGTAAGGAGCAACAACACAGCCAGCGAGGATCACCGCGCCAGGGTAACGCTTAGTAAAACAAGCACGCCAGCAAGGACCAGGACTGCATACCGGACCAAGCGAGACCCAGAAACAAGGAAGCACCGGATTCCTAACAAAAACACCTTCCTTACACAGAGCTCAAGAACGGACCCACATTCACAGAACTAATAATACTCCTCACTCTAGACGTAGAGTGAGGATATTTACAAAGGTACTTTTCATTAGTGTAAATTACAATTGGTACTAGGTACCTACCTGTATACAGGCCAGCCCTATACATATTGAGACCACTCTACCCAATTCTATATTAATAGTTTTTTATAAAAATTAGTCTGGACATCCAGCGCTTTTTACCTACAATATAATTCTATTTTATTTCCAATAAATAATCTTTCTTTTACTATATTTTGGTCATTGTGGATTTGTTATTTCATGTTTATTTGATTACTGTTAGAGGTCTAGTCTAATCTAAGATCCATCCCACCTTACATATATAAGTGTATATTACATAATCCTTATAAACTGTGTGTCATTTTCCAAAGGATTTTATTTGTATCCGGTTTATCAGGCAAATTCGAGCAATAACAATACATTACATGTTATAATATAATTCACAGCTATTGCATCAGCCACATAAAATTTCAGACTATCCTGTCAAATATCCTATTTGAATTTTTCACAGATTATATAGACTGTCCCTAAACTGTTTTTAGTGCCAGCACCCCCCAAATTTTCTTACTTGTAACAATTTCCAGGGTTTTGATTGGGAGACCCTACCCTGTGCTTGGCTTATTAGGGGTCCTAAGCGCCAGCTTATTTCTGTTCTCACCTCAATGACAGATAGGGGATAACCTCTATCACAAAATGTCTTGGCCATTTGTCTCATTCTTTTTTCCTGCAGCCTTAGTTCTTTTACATTTCTTGCTGTCCTGAGAAACTGGCTTTTGGGAATGGAATTAAACACTCTTTCAGGATTAAAGCTTTCATAGTGTAATTTTGTATTATGATCTGTTGGTTTACAATATAGATCAGTAACTAAATTACCAGTTTGTTTATATACCCATGTATCCAAATAACTGACTATCTTTAGATGAAAGTTGCAATCTTTCTTGATAGAATTTTGAATCCCATCGCAAAGACCTTTTTTTAAAAGACACAGGAGACTTTTTGGGAAAAATTAGAGAAATCAGAACAGAAGATATTTTATTTTCCCTTGACATTGTTAGCCTCTATATAGCCATCCCCCATGAGGCAGGGGTACAGGCAGTACTTGAGTAATTAAAATCTTCTGAAATGTACACAAATTTACAATGCTCTTTCATAGAAGAAATGCTTAATATCATACTGTATTTAAACTATTTTTTATTTCAAGATACATACTATGTACAAAAGAAAGGAACAGCTATGGGCTCCAATGTGGCCCCTTCATACGCCAATATTTTTGTTAGCCAATATGAAAAAAAGTTTGTATATACCAATAACAGTTACTTAACAAACTGTAAAGTATGGCTTCGTTTTATAGATGATATCTTTGGCGTATGGAGGGGCACAGAGGAGTCCCTAGAGTCATTTGTGGAAGAGCTTAACTGCAGTACAGGCTGCCTTAGATTTACCCTTAATTATTCGAAAGATAGAGTCAGTTACTTGGATACATGGGTATATAAACAAACTGGTAATTTAGTTACTGATCTATATTGTAAACCAACAGATCGTAATACAATATTACACTATGAAAGCTTTCATCCTGAATGAGTGTTTAATTCCATTCCCAAAAGCCAGTTTCTCAGGACAGCTAGAAATGTAAAAGAACCAAGGCTGCAGGAAAAAAGAATGAGACAAATGGCCAAGAAATTTTGTGATAGAGGTTATCCCCTATCTGTCACTGAGAAATGTGAACAGACAGTAAAAGAAGAGAGAACAGGGATTAAAAAAGACAAAACCAAGAACCAACTTGTTTTCACTTCAGAGTATAATCAATACAGTGAGAATATCTCTAGGATAATAAGAAAGCACTGGTATTTATTGGAGAGGACGAACCCAAATATTAGGGAATTCCAACAACCCCCTATTAACTCCTATAAAAGGGTTAAAAATATAAGAGATTTTGTAGTGAAAGCTGATATTGGTAGTGATAAAAAAGACCCAGTTAACTATTTAACAACTGCGAACAAGGGATCATACCCCTGTTTACATTGTGCCCAGTGCAACTCAATGATAAAGGGCAAAAATGTTGCACAAATTAATGACACTAAAAAGAGAGAAATTAATGGCCTCTTTACCTGTGACACTAATTATGTTGTATATATCTTGAAATGCCCATGTGGGCGGGGCTATGTAGGGGAGACAATTAACCCCATCAGAGACAGAATAAGTGCACACAAGTCCTCTATAAGGTGTAAGGATATGACATTACCTGTCTCATCACATTTTACAACAGCAGGGCATACTGTCAGTCAGTTAAGGTTTCAGGTCATAGACCATATTCCTAATCCAAGGAGAGGAGGCAATAGAGAGTTGCTACTTAAAAAGAAAGAAGTATGGTGGATAAAAAATCTGAAAACTCTGTATCAGAATGGATTAAACAAGGATTATGATCTGCAATTGTTTTTATAATTGTTTTCAAATACCTGTGTATTAGAAAATTGGAGCTATGTTTATTCTAAATACAATGAAAAAGCATATATATCAAATTACATCAAGAGGCATCTAAGTGCTGGGATATAAATGTTAGAAATAAGGATAAAATGTTTAGTTGGAACCTGACCGGTTGGGGATACCAACATGAGTTATGCTCAGGTAAAACATTGCAATTAATTAAGCCACACCCTACACACAGGTGTATATAAGGGAGATGTTTGTTCTTAATCCATAGCATGAGTAAGGGTCCAAGAGGCTTGAAACGTCGCTATGTTTTTATCTTAATGTTGCCTAAATAAAGAAGAAGTATTTTAAAGAAAGTGCTGTTACCATTGTCTACTTTTTTGGAATTATATATATATATATATATATATATATATATATATACCTATACATATTCATATTCATATATATCTATAGATAGATATTTTACAAAAAAATACATTAGATATATATAGTAATATATATTTAAAAATAAATAGAACATTTTCTTGAGAAGAAGATTAAAATGTAAAATATTCATAACTACCTTTAGATTAGCGTACAAGTGATAAGTATTAGGTTTTTCTAGTTTGCGCTCTCCATTAAAATATATGGGAAGTTAATACGGTTGTGAAAAATCCAAAAAAATGTACTTTCAACTTGTAATACACACCTTAACCTGCACATGGTAGAAAAGTTTAATTCTGGCAGTGTTTCCACGCAACCGAAAGCACTAAATAGCATGCCACTTTTAATCTGGCTCTATGTTGGGCAAAGTACTATGGGCTAGATTACGAGTGGAGCGCTAACTGTAGGGCACAAGCAATATTGGGTTTATCTTGGCTTTTATCATGCAATGGAATTAGCGTGTATATTACAAATGGAAAGTAAACATGTTTGCTCAAGCGCAATCACGCTTTATGCTCATTACGTGACTTCGACTTCAGAACTCGCTTAAATTCTAGGGGAAGAAAAAAGTTGCAATAAACACGACATAGATACATGTAAGTGTACAGTTGCACACATATAAACATTGTGTGATAAAAATTATTTGGAAAAAAAATACTTCAAAAGTTATAACGTTTTAAAGATAGATGTATAAGGTGTTTGAAAAAGGTCTTTAGCATATATATGCATATATAGACGTGTAATATCTGTGTATGTATGCATATATAAATGTATAGATGTGTGTACATATATCTTTAAGTATTTATATGTTTTACTGTATGTGTTCTGTGCATATTTGTCATTCCAATGTCCTTCACTTACAGGATAATGTACTTTTGATTGTAAATACATATTTCTACAGGTGAAACTCGAAAAATTAGAATATTGTGCAAAAGTTCATTTATTTCACTAATGCATCATAAAAGGTGAAAGGAGATAGACTCATTACATGCAAAGCAAGATAGTTCAAGCCATGATTTGTCATAATTGTGATGATTATGGCTTACAGCTCATGAAAACCCCAAATCCACAATCTCAGAAAATTAGAATATTGTGAAAAGGTGCAATATTCTAGGCTAAAATGTCCCACTCTAATCAGCTAATTAAGCCATAACACCTGCAAAGGGTACTTGAGCCTTTAAATGGTCTCTCAGTCTGGTTCAGTAGGAATCACAATCATGGTAAAGACTGCTGACCTGACAGTTGTGCAGAAAACCATCATTGACACCCTCCATAAGAAGGGAAAGCCTCAAAAGGTAATTGCAAAAGAAGGTGGATGTTCCCAAAGTGCTGTATCAAAGCACAATAATAGAAAGTTATGAGGAAGGGAAAAGTGTGGAAGTAAAAGGTGCACAAGCAGCAGAGATGACCGCAGCCTGGAGAGGATTGTCAGGAAAAGGCCATTCAAAGGTGTTGGGGACTTTCACAAGAGCCACCACACACAGACGGATCCTGGACATGGGCTTCAAATGTCATATTCCTCTTGTCAAGCCACTCCTGAACAACAAACAACGTCAGAAGTGTCTTACCTGGGCTAAAGAAAAACAGACCTGGTCTGTTGCTCAGTGGTCCAAAGTCCTCTTTTCTGATGAGAGCAAATTTTGCATCTCATTTGGAAACCAAGGACCCAGAGTATGGAGGAAGAATGGAGAGGCACACACTGCAAGATGCTTGAAGTCCAGTGCGAAGTTTCCACAGTCTGTGTTGATTTAGGGAGCCATGTCATCTGCTGGTGTTGGTCCACTGTGCTTCACTAAGTCCAGGGCCAACGCAGCCGTCTACCAGGAGATTTTGGAGCACTTCATGCTTCCTTCTGCAGACGAGCTCTATGGGGATGCTGACTTCATTTTCCAGCAGGACTTGGCATTTGCCCACACTGCCAAAAGCACCAAAACCTGGTTCAATGACCGTGGGATTACTGTGCTTGATTGGCCAGCAAACTCGCCTGACCTGAACCCCATAAAGAATCTATGGGGCATTGCCAATAGAAAGATGAGAGACATGAGACCGAACAATGCAGAAGAGCTGAAGGCTGCTATTGAAGCATCCTGGTCTTCCATAACACCTCAGCAGTGCCAAAGGCTGATAGCTTCCATGCCAGGCCGCATTGAGGCATTAATTGATGCAAAAGGGGCCCAAACCAAGTACTGAGTACATACAGTATGCATGCTTATACTTTTCAGAGGTCCGATATTGTTCTATGTACAATCCTTGTTTTATTGATTGCATGTAATATTCAAATTTTCT
The DNA here is from genome assembly GCF_027579735.1 of Bombina bombina. NCBI lineage: Eukaryota > Metazoa > Chordata > Amphibia > Anura > Bombinatoridae > Bombina > Bombina bombina. Next base: position 115,808,169 of record NC_069506.1, read on the forward strand.
GAGATTGTGGATTTGGGGCTTTCATGAGCTGTAAGCCATAATCATCACAATTATGACAAATCACGGCTTGAACTATCTTGCTTTGCATGTAATGAGTCTATCTCATATATTAGTTTCACCTTTTAAGTTGCATTAGTGAAATAAATTAACTTTTGCACAATATTCAAATTTTTTGAGTTTCACCTTTATATGTATCAATATATATATATATGTCTATACCTGTATATCTATTCCTATAGATATATAGGTATAGACATGTATTTTACATTAAAATGATCAGATATATATATGAAAATATATATTTAATAATAAAAAGTACATTATTTTCTATGTAGAACATAAGAATGCAAAATGTGCAATTTAGGGCTAACGTGGTTGGTTAGCTACATGAAGAATTCCTAACGTCAATGCGTGTTATTGAAATATTACATTATTACAAATTATAAAACATATTGTAAAAAATATAGAAATATTCTATATTTAATTATATATTTGGAAGATATTTACAGTATGTTTAATAATATTTATTCATATTTTTTAATATTTTATATGTAATATTTCAATAACACACATTGAAGATAGCAATTCTTCATGTTCACTAACCCCACCGTGTTAGTCATACATTTGCGAACCCCAATGCGTGTTATGCATATTTTACATTTCTATGTTCTTCACTAAGAAAATAATGTACTTTTTATTATTAAATATATATTTCTATATGTAAAATACATATTTATACCTATATCTATAGGAATATAACTCCTGTAGCGGTTAGCGCGCAAGAATAGGTGTTAGGTTTTGTTTCTGTTTGCCCTCTCCATTTTGTGCACATCTGGTTTTTGCTTGTGTGCTAACTTTTTACTTTCAATTTGTAATATGAGTGCAACTCAATGTTTGCAAAATGCCCCCGTCTAGCAAAGTTAATACAAGAGCGGGAGCACTATATAGCGCTCTACTCGTAATCTAACCCTATGTGAGTAATACCTATGTTCATGTGGAGCAAGGGGTCAATGTGATACTTTAAAAAAACAACTGTATTACATTTCTCAGAATCCTTAGTAATATTAAATTCAATGTATACTTCTTTGTACTAGAATATGTACTCAGAAATGGCATTTTATGTTTCATGTTCATGAGAACATATAAATACTGTGTATTATTTGTATTTATATATTTTGTAAAAAGTGCATGGATGTGGTAGTTAACATGAATATATAATATTTTCCATATTAAAAACATTTAGGGCTAGATTACAAGTGGAGCGCTAAACATCGCTTGTGTGCAAGCAATATTAGCGCTCCACTTTGTAATATCAGCGCACGATAATGTAAATCTCAAGCACACTTCCATTGGCTCCTATGGGATTCTCGTTCTTATGCGGTCAGAGACGGCATCGGAACTTCTAACAGCGAAGGGGGTAAGTAGTGCAGCGATGGGCAGCATTTTTAAATATATATGTATATGAATACATACATATACTGTATATTTATGTGTTAACATGTGTATCTACACATATTAACACAAAAATATATAATCATATACATATATATTTACATTGAGGTCTATGAGAACACATAGTTCCCATAGGCCGCAATATAATGGCACTTTTCAGTGCAATTTTTTTTCTAACACCCCACTCCCACCAATTTTAAAGCCCCAAAACTGCCTAGTGCAGTTATTATTTATTTTAAAAAAAGCTATATTTTTTTTATTAAAAAAAAACTATAATATCCTCTATTTTAAGGGCATTTGGGGCACTGTTAGAAAATTAACTAGATTGCGGTAGCAATAACCTTCCACTTGTAATGGCTGGTTAATTATCGCGCACCCGCAAATGGGCAAATTTGCCCATTTGCAGACACACGATAATTTAGCGCCCCACTTGTAATCAAGCCCTTAGTGTTTAGAAAATATTAAGAAAATGTATATGCTGGAGTATATACAGTTTCATTGACAAGGGTGGGTGGTGAACTGTCATGAAGTAACCAAATGCAGATTGAATGTGTCCTAATAAAGGAATGCATCTTTAATACACTTATTTCACTAAGCTCATGAATTAAAAGCTGCATTTGTAAACAAGTGATCTTTACTGCTTTTCAATAAGATTACACCCATTTTATGGAATGTTCCACTTGAGATCACAGCTTGCTTCATTATTATACAATGCTGCTCTGCAAATTTGAAAAATAAATTTAACCCTTCATCCTAAGCCGTTTTGCCCTCCTGTGCTAAAGCTGTTTTTAGTTATTCAATGCTCATTGCATTCGCTCAGTTTCAACATATTTGCTGTGAGGTACCCACACAAATCACACTTTGGTTTTTTTCAGCAGAGGTACCCACACAAATCATACTTTGTTTTTTTTCAGCAGAGGTACCCACACAAATCACACTTTGTTTTTTTTCAGCAGAGGTACCCACACAAATCACACTTTGTTTTTTTTCAGCAGAGGTACCCACACAAATCACACTTTGTTTTTTTTCAGCAGAGGTACCCACACAAATCACACTTTGGTTTTTTTCAGCAGAGGTACCCACACAAATCACACTTTGGGTTTTTTCAGCAGAGGTACCCACACAAATCACACTTTGGTTTTTTTCAGCAGACCAAGAGAAAAAACTTTAGCTTGCAAAAATACAGAAATATAGAAAAACACCAGCATGTGAGAAGAAAAAGAAAAACAAAACAAATTGAAAAAAACCCAAAACAAACATTTTTATGGATCCACATTTAGGGGCCTATCTATAAAGCTCCGTACGGAGCTTGATGCCTGCTCCATAACCCTGTCCGCCTGCTCTGATGAGGCAGACAGAAATCGCCGGAATTCAACCCGATCGAGTATGATCGGGTTGATTGACACCCACCTGCTGGCGGCCGATTGGAGAGAGTATTACTGTCCGTATTCAGCGATGTCTGATGGACCTGATCCACACAATAGGCCTCTTGGCATCTGTTCACCTTCCCACAACACTAAAATTGTATATATAGATTATACAGTATATGTATATTATCCAATAAGAATTAGTACTTTTATATAAGAAGCTAAATATATTATTGTTGTTACTTTCAACCACCATGTAATGTAGTCAGTAAGTGTGCTATAAAAATAATGATAAAAGATTTAAAATAACACAAAATCTGTGGTCCTACCCCTCTTCAAACTCATTTAGCATAAATAAAAAATAATAAAAAAAATAACAAACAGAGCATCTGCATCAAAAATCAATTTCATTAAACATCTATTTTCTATTATCCAATTTGCTTCATTATCTTGCTATCCTTTGTTGAGACGTAAACCTACTGTAGGTAGGCTCAGGAGCAGCAAAGCAATACTGGGAACTAGGTAGTGATTGGTCCCTCCATATATATGCCTCTTGTCCTTGGCTTACTTGCTGTGCTCAGCTAGTTCCAAATTAGTTCATTGCTGCTTCTTCAATAAAAGATACTAAGAACAAAAGAAAATGTTATAATATTAGTAAATTGAAAACTTGTTTAAAATGGCATGCTCTATCTGAATCATGAAAAAAATAAAAATAAGTTTCATGTCCCTTTAAGAACATGATAGCCTTTTTTAATGGTGACTCTGGTTTACTGTTCCTCTATTTATTTGGGGGCAACAGAGAGTCTATTAGGATCCTTGTTTATTTTTTAGTAGGAATCACTGTTTCCCTGGGAATCAGCTGATAGCCATCTGGCCATGTGACCCTTCATTTGAAAGAGGGGCCTCTGCTCTTTCCAATATAGGCGGCTATTTTTCTTTATAATTGTTATTTTAGGGTGTAAAGTCACCTAGAAAATACATTCCTATGGGAATCTCCTAGTACCTAGATGGGCAACTGAAAAATGGTAAATCCACTTTTCATATGAGGGGGATAGTACGTGTGTGTGTTGGTTGTATTTTTATATATATATATATATATATATATATATATATATATATATATATATATATACATACATATATATATATCATTTATTTTTTTTCCACTGAACTATCACTGAATATTTTCTCTCACAAGTCATTAAAAAAAGTTTTTGACCCTGCAACTGTAACTGTGTTAAACCCTTCCACAAACAGGATAAACACATAGGGCCAGCTTTTAAGTGGAGTGGTATTTACCACTTCCGCTTGCATGCATACTCCGCTCGATTTCTGCTCTTTGCGCGCATTGGGTAGCACGCGTATTAAAAGTTGAAAGTAAATATTTCTCGCTCGCATGATAATTTAGAATATCATGACCGCGTTAACATACTCTCCTATTGACTTCAATGGAGAGAGAAAAGTGGAAAAAACTAACACCCATACTCTCGTGCTAACCCAAATCACCATTAGCCCCCTACTCTAATAACCCCTAAACCACTGCATAGCCCCTTGCAAAGCCCCACTACACTATTAACCGCTAAACCTCCAGAACCCCAGTCTTAAAGTAACCCACTACACTATTAACCCCACACCCCCTAACCTAACACACTCTTAGTTACCCCAAAACAGTCTAACCTTACCTTTAAAAAAAAAAAAAATAGCTATCTTTAACCCCTTAAGGACCATTGACATACCCTGTATGTTGTTGGTCTAACTATGGGGATTGCATTATTAATAGCTATTTCCAGTAACCAGAAGGGAGGAAGGGATAATAGCACAGACCCGTTCTATTATAAACACGAAAACTCTTAAGACCAGCGACGTACATGGTAGGTCGCAGTCATAAAAGGGTTAAAAAAAGTACCTGAAAAAGTAAAAAAAACGAATCTTATCTTAAAAAAAACACAAAAAACCTAACATTACTTTAAAAAAAAAAAACAACCTGACATTACGAGAAAAAAAAAAATATTTAAAAAAACGAAAAAAAAAACTAACGTTACAAAAAACAACAAACAAATTAACAAAAAAACAAAAAAAAAAAAAGAAGAGTTATGCCTGTTCTAAAACCCCACTGAAAAAACCCCACCCAAAAATAAAAAAACACTAAATTACAGATATGTCCCTTAAAATAGCCTTTTGTAGGACATTGCCCTAAAGTGTCAGCTCTTTTTCTGTGGGGAAAAAAAAACTACAAACCTCTACAATTAACTTCCCCTTCCAAAAAAAGTTTAGCTAAAAAAACTACTTAAAAAAGTGCCCTGAAAAGGGCATTTGGCTTGGCATTGCCCTTAAAAAGACATTTATCTATTTTGAAAAGAAAAACAAAAACTAATGTAAAAAAAATAAAAACCCATAAAAAAAACCCTAACACTAACCTCCGAAGATAGTACTCACTAAAGATTAATCCAGGTGGCAGTGCTCCATCTTCAGCCTGAAGGCAGTCCATCTTCTTATTTTCATCCCGGCAGTGATTTTCATTCATCTTCTAATCTTCATCTCGGAGATGGTCTTCATCCATCTTCTTATGTTCAGTCCCCGAAGTCCTCTTCATGCAATCACCAGCTGAATTTTGAATGCCAGGTATTTTATATAGGGGTACCCTTGCATTCCTATTGGCTCATTTTCAATTTCAAATTCAAATCAGCCAATAGACTGAAAGTTTTTTTTTTTGGTGGATTTGAATTTGAAATTGAAAAGCAGCCAATAGATAAATACTATTGCGTTCAAGTGATCATATTTTCTTTCAACTTCTAATACGAATGGACGCTGCCGCTCAACACCGTCAATAGAAAACAGGGAAAATTTTGTTTGCGAAATCATAGTAATTTAAACAGAGCACTACTTGTAATATGCATTTGAGCATAAAGAACACCACAATCTTGTGATCACGTTTACGATCCTCAAGCTACGATATTGCTCCACTCTTAATCTGGTCCATAATTAATATAACACTGATCACTGCTGTTGCTGAGCAGAAACTGCTCATCAGTCCCGCAGCTGGGTACTGCAACTAGCGCATTGCAGGGTCACTAGTATTAAAATTACATGCTTATATGAATTATATAGGACATAATGAATGTTCGGACAATGGTGGGCCATACAAGGGGCAGGAGATACAGGGGGAGGGGAGTAACGGGGCTTGGATGAGTTGCCCCCAAATTTATTCTGCCCAGGGCAACACAAAGCTAAAGGTGTATTGCACATTTGTTTACTCAAACTGCCGTCTGAAAGGTGTATTGCACATTTGTTTACTCAAACTGCTGTCTGAATGTTAGGGCAAACTGTTAACATTTGTATGTAGATCTATAATATTTGTCTCGAAAAATCAATATTTCTATGTTTGATTTTGCTCAAACTTTTGGTCTCTAAGATCTAGGCCCTGACATTCATAGATTCTCCAGCTTGGAGAGAAATTGTAGATCAGACTTCACAAAGGCTGAACTCACTAAATTATAGTTCAGCAACAGTAGTTTGAAATCCAGAGGTTATAACACATATTAACTGCACATATCAAAGGGACAAACACCATCAAACAAATGAAAGGTATTGTAAAATGAGTTATAATAATCAATTCTTACCAAGGGAAAAACATTAATACCATTTACATTTTAAAATGATGTGGGGAGGAATGTCATTATCATTTGTAGCTATTAAAGGGACAGTCTACACCAGAATTTTTATTGTTTTAAAAGATAGATAATCCCTTTATTACCCATTCCCCAGTTTTGCATAACCAACACAGTTATAATAATATACTTTTAACCTCTGTGATTATCTTGTATCTAAGCCTCTGCAAACTGCCCCTTTTTTCAGTTCTTTTGACAGACTTGCAGTCTAGCCAATCAGTGCCTGCTCCCAGATAACTTCACGTGCACAAGCACAGTGTTATCTATATGAAATACGTGAACTAACACCCTCTAGTGGTGAAAAACTGGTAAAATGCAATCTGAAAAGAGGTGGACTTCAAGGTCTAAGAAATTAGCATATGAACCTCCTAGGTTAAGCTTTCATCTAAGAATACCAAGAGAACAAAGCAAAATTGGTGATAAAAGTAAATTGGAAAATTGTTTAAAATGACATGCTCTATCTGAATCATGAAAGTTTATTTTGGCCTAGACTGTCCCTTTAAAATAAAACATTTCAATGTTGACTCTTATAGACTTATATAGAAATGTCTGGTTTGGTGTAAACCTTTGATAACTAATGTAAATTAAATTTAAAAAGTATAACATTCACTGTATATTTTAAATCCATTTAAAGCTTTATCTGGGAAAATTTAATTATTGTCATTAAAATAAAAAACATGATAATAAATTGCAGGAATTGAGAGGAAGTTTTTCCTCTGCAAAGTTTTTTTTTTTTTTTTTACCTTAAATCAGATTTGAAAAGATGTTCCCTCATTTGATTCAAGTGGGAAACACAGAACAGTAAAATGTATCATTTTGTGATTAATTTTTCATTTTCATTCTGCAGAAGCACTGGATGTAACAACAAATATCCAAGGGACATCTTCAGTTCAAATGAATACTTCTATTTATAGATGTCTTATAAGATTATTTAAACGTAACAACAGTTTTCCCATTTATTTATTTTATGTTACAGTCCATATATTTTTACTAAAAATGTATATAAATGATCATCAGATAAGCATGTTACAAGTATATATTTTCCGTTAAATAAGATTAAATTACTAAATAGACAACCTTCAGTGTATGTACAAGGGGGCGCCAAAAAAGAGGACTACTTTAACATGTGCAAAATAGTAAAAAGAGGCTATATAAGCAGTATCAATTAAACGTTATCCATAAATGTAGAGAAGTAAAGTATTACAATAATAAGGGTCCATATGTGGCCAATATCTACTCAGGTTGCTCCCCTTCTAATGTATGGGTAACGACAAGCAAATCCTAGAAGATATGAGAAATAAAGGGGTGACCACATAGTGTAATCTTGCAAAAGTATTGAAAATGTTTGACAATGAGGTAACAACTCACAATTTGTGATGGCACTTAGGAATTGGTGCAAACGCCCAGATGGTCACTCTCCATCTCCAGCTGACTGAACTCTGGTTCACCGCTCCATGTGATTTGTCCAGACTGGTTCACACTGGGATTAAGGGGCGGGTAGTCAGACTGATGGTAACTTCTTGGTGGTGTGTCGTAATATTGGCTAAATAAGATCCAATCACCGCTCCCAGGCCTCCTCAAAATAAGCCCACTGGAATAAGTGACATGATTCGCCATCACTGTGATAAACTTTATTGTGCAATGTCTTTCTGGGTCATACTGACTGTTCCATCAGACATGATTGTGTTAAAAACATTGCACTTAATATAAGTGTATGGTTACTCCACAAAACATTTACTCCACATTTTTAATTTCCTGTCATAGAAACTATACATTTAAGATAAAAATCTTAGCAACACTGTACCTTGTATACTTGTCATTATAAGTTGCAATACAAATGTTCACATGTAGACTGCTATTTACAATGTTAAAAATAAAATAAAACAAGAAGAGAGAATTAAAACAATGTGTACAATTATCGTTAAAAACAATCACAATACAAAAAGATGACCATAATGTACAAAGTTAAGTTGAGCTCAAAAAATATTAGCGCTATTGAATGCTAACTGAGCTCAAATTAAATCGATAGCGGTTCATATATTGCGCTCATACTACAAGCTGAAAGTAAAATGTTAGCACGTGATTGAAAGACTTTTGTATGCACGTTAACCGAAGGTAAGTTAAGAAATATTTCAAATATTTCAATTACCTTTGTGCTTAGACTCGCAATTTAGTGCCTGTTTTATTTTGTATCTCTTGCCTGTATGGCTATGGGATAAGGTGTCTCCTAATATTAGGTTGTCACAACCTAATATTAGGAGACACCTTATCCCATAGCCATACAGGCAAGAGATACAAAATAAAATAGGCACTAAATGGCTAGTCTAAGTACATAGTATACATTATCAAATGTCGATGTGGGGAAATGTATGTTGGAAAAACGGAATGTGCATTAAAAGAATGTATGGCTGTACATAGATCCTGCATAAGGCAGGCTATAGACTCAGGTAAAACTGACCAACCAGTGGTAAAGCAATTTTTGGAAAAGAGACATCCTGTGTCAAGTCTGAGATGCTGCCCAATAGATCAGGTACCACAATTGAAAATGGGAGGAAATAGGAAGAAATTGTTGCTACAGTGGGAGGCCCAATCGATAGTGGAATTGGACACAGTGACCCCCAGGGGCCTAAACACCTATCTGTCCATGGCCTATTTTCTATAGGAGTATTTGCTGTCTTAAGAAAATGTATTATTTCGGGTGAATATTATATAAATGTATATAAGTGTAAATTTGATATTGTGAATTGCAGAAATGATTATAGTCATACGAAGCCTTTAACTGAACAACCTTAAAATTAAAATACTGGAGTTATCAAAGTGTGCTGATATTCAGCCATCTAGTAGATGGCGATATACTCCAGTATGGCAGTGTTAAGTGTGAAGACAGATGTGGTGAAAATTACCTGGCAATTATTAGTGATGTCGCAAACCTAAAATTTTGCATTTGCAAACGGCGAACGCGAACTTCCGCAAAAGTTTGCGAACCGGGCGAACCGCCATAGACTTCAATAGGCAGGTGAATTTTAAAACCCACAGGCACTCTTTCTGGCCACAAAAGTGATGGAAAAGTTGTTTCAAGGGGACTAACACCTGGACTGTGGTATGCCGGAGGGGGATCCATGGCAAACTCCCATGGAAAATTACATAGTTGATGCAGAGTCTGGTTTTAATCCATAAAGGGCATAAATTACCTAACATTCCTAAATTGTTTGGAATAATGTGCTTTAAAACATCAGGTATGATGTTGTATCGTTCAGGTAGTGTAAGGTTTTTTTTTTTTTTAAATGTACACTACTGTTTTAGAAGATATGACTTGCACTGGTGTGACACTGTGCCCTGGCAGGACCTGGAACGCACACGTGTGAGGGAAACTGACTGCTATTATTTCACAGTAAAAAAAGGTTGGTTTTTTTTTTTTAAATGTATGTACACTACAGTTTTAGTAGATATGACTTGCACTGGTGTGACACTGTGCCCTGGCAGGACCTGGAGCGCACACTTGTGAGGGAAACTGACTGCTATTATTTCACAATAAAAAAGGTTTGGTTTTTTTTAAATGTATGTACAATACTGTTTTAGCAGATATGACTTGCACTGGTGTGACACTGTGCCCTGGCAGGACCTGGAACGCACACGTGTGAGGGAAACTGACTGCTATTATTTCACAGTAAAAAAAGGTTTTTTTTTTTTTTTAAATGTATGTACACTACTGTTTTAGTAGATATGACTTGCACTGGTGTGACACTGTGTCCTGGCAGGACCTGGAGCGCACACGTGTGAGGGAAACTGACTGCTATTATTTCACAATAAAAAAGTTTTTTTTTTAAAAATGTATGTACACTACTGTTTTAGCAGATATGACTTGCACTGGTGTGACACTGTGCCCTGGTAGGACCTGGAATGCACACGTGTGAAGGAAACTGACTGCTATTATTTCAAATTAAAAAAAGGTTTTTTTTTTGTTTTTTTTTAAATGTACACTACTGTTTTAGCAGATATGACTTGCACTGGTGTCACACTGTGCCCTGGCAGGACCTCAAACGCACACGTGTGAAGGAAAATGACTGCTATTATTTCAAATTAAAAAAAGTTTTTTGTTTTTTTTAAATGTACACTACTATTTTTAGCAGATATGACTTGCACTGGTGTAACACTGTGCCCTGGCAGGACCTTAAACGCACACGTGTGAAGGAAAATGACTGCTATTATTTCAAATTAAAAAAAGTTTTTTGTTTTTTTTAAATATACACTACTGTTACACCAGATATGAGTGGTGGCACTGGGCAAGTGGGCACAGTATACGCTGTGAGCCTGAGCTGGCAGGCAGGCTGCAATTAGATTACACAGGGGGAAAAAAAAGCAGACTGATGTTCTAGCCCTAAAAAGGGCTTTTTGGGGTGCTGTCCTTACAGCAGAGATCAGATGAGTCCTTCAGGACTGTAGTGGACACTGAATACACTAGCCTAGCTATCGATTTCCCTATTAAATCAGCAGCAGCTACACTGTCCCTCCTCTCACTAAGAATGCAGGCTCTGAATGAATCTAAAATGTATGCTGTCCAGCAGGTGGGAGGGTCTGGGAGGGAGTGTCTGCTGCTGATTGGCTGGAATGTGTCTTGTGACTGTGAGCTACAGGGTCAAAGTTTACTCAATGATGACGAATAGGGGGCAGATCGAACATCACATATGTTTGCCGTCCGCTGCGAAAGCGAACATGCTATGTTCGCTGCGAACTATTCGCGGCAGAACTGTTCGCGACATCACTAGCAATTATTAGTTCATCCTTGGTGGGTATATAATAGGAGTCTGGAAGTTGGTCAGTTACCTTGATTAAGACCCAAGTGTGGGCTGAAACATTGTATATAACCCACTACAAAATAAAGTAATGTGTATTTGAAGAAACACTGAGTCTTCTTTCTTGAAATATGAATACATAGTAAGAATTAGTACAACGTACTCTTTTGGAGTGCCTAATCCACTTGGAAAAAGTATATATATATATATATATATATATATATATATATATATATATATAGATATATATATATATATATATATATATATACAGTATATACATACGTTGATTGGAGTAGCTGTGTTAGTCCAGTGATTTAGATAACAAAATAACAAAATTATTGCATTGAGCAATGATCATTTTTTTTTTACTTATACATTTATAAGTTGACAGGCTTTCGGAAGTATGACTTTCTCTTCCAAGTCTGAAGCAATACTGACCAATTCAATGGAATTTACAGGTTATATCTTGAAAAACAGAATGGCTAAAAAGGACCGAAATGTTATAGGTGGTAGAGGGAGACTTTATCCAGTGTATGAAAACAGACAGGGGAAATATATAGTTTTACATAGAGCATATACTGACATTAAGTTATATATCAACATGGAATCAATATATATATAAAGATGTGAAAATATGTATACGGAGAGAGTATAAAATAGTCGGAAAGAAAAGAAGAAGAAAAAGAAAGAATAATTATAATGGCAAAAGTATGGACGTAGTCTTGCCTGTGTACCTATGTATAAAAAGTGTGAAATATACAAAGTAATAGACTATATGAAAGTACATTACAGAAAATTGATACTTTTTAAGAACTCAGAGTCCACATTTAGTCCAGAATTTAGTGAGTTGAAGTGCATTATCATTTCCATTTTAAAAGTTTTTCTTTCCATGGTGTTTTTGAAGTTGCCTCTGAGTTTGACGTTTTGTATGGAGTGGTCATGTTGGGTCAAATGGTGACCAACAGGGGTACAGTATTTTGTTTCACAATGATTTTTGATTGAGTGTCTGTGTAGGTTCATCCGAAGGAGCAGTTTTTGACTTGTTTCTCTAATACAGTATAACATCTCACTTCACATGCAGTGCAATGTATCATGTATACCACATATGCGGATATACATGAGTATGCCCCTTTAGTGTTACAAGATTTATTATTGTGATTTGTTGTGCTGGTTTCACAAATGTGTTGACATAGTTTCGAAAAAAACTGTATTGCAGCGTTTGGTTCCATTCTTTCTCTATAGGCATAGCTTCCTGTGGACCAGTTTCTGTTTTAGGGTAGGTGGTTGTCTGAATTTCAGGATTAGGGGTTGTGGAAAGATTTTTTTGAGTGTGGGATCCTCTATGAGTAGTGGCTATATGTCTTTTATGATTTTTCGTTTCCCTTGTTAAATGTTCACGTAGCATATTGAGGACTAAGTTAATTATTTTATTTATAACCCTTGTTTTTTTTAACATTTTTTTAAAATTTTTCTCTGAATGATTGAAACAGTGTCACAAGGTGTTTGTCATGGTCCTTGGTATCTGAGCAGATTCTGTGATATCTGGTAGCCTGACTGTAGATTATGGAATTTTTAATGTGATTGGGGTGGGAGCTGGAGCTGTGAAGGTAGGTGCACCTTTGAATGAACTTAGACAGACACTGAATCAAGCTTCACTATGAAACAAAATAATGTTCCCCTGTTGGTCACCATTTCACCCAAAATGACCACTCCATACAAGACCTCAAAATCAAGATTCTCAGAAGCAACTTCGCAAACACCATGGAAAGAAAAAGTTTTGAAATAAAAATGATAATGCACTTCAATTCATTAAATTCAGGTCTAAATGTGGACTCTGGGTTCTTAACAAATTATCAAAATGTTTTGTAATGTACTTTCATATAGTCTATTACATTGTATACTCCACACTCTTTATACATACGTACACAGGTAAGCCTATCGGCTAGATTACGAGTTTTGCGGTAAGAGCTGCTTGGTGCTAACTTGCAAGTTGTCACCGCTCACCTTCCTATAGCGCTGCTATTACAAGTTTGCAAAAACCCTGCGTTAGCAGGCAATAAGTGAGCGTAGAGCAAAATTGAGCTTCATACCACACTCCAATACCAGCGCTGCTTTGAGCTGGTTTTACGTGCTCGTGCACGATTTCCCCTTAGACATCAATGGGGAGAGCCGGCTGAAAAAAAGCCTAACACCTCCAATAAAGGACCGTAAAGCTCCGTAACGCAGCCCCATTGATTCCTATGGGGAAACAAAATTTATGTTTACACTTAACACCCTAACATAAACCCTGAGTCTAAACAACCCTAATCTGCCGCTCCCAACATCGCCGTCACCTACAATACAGTTATTAACCCCTAATCTGCCTCCCCCGACACAGCCGCCACCTACCTACACTTATTAACCCCTAATCTACCGCCCGACATTGCTGACACTTACATTATACATATTAACCCCTAATCTGCCGCCCACGACATCGCCACCATCTACATTATACTTATTAGCCCCTAATCTGCCACCCCCAATGTTGCCGCCACCCACCTACACTTATTAACCCCTAATCTGCCGACACCAATGTTGCTGCCACCTACATTACACTTATTAACCCCTAATCTGCCGCCCCCGATATCGCTGTCACCTACATTATATTTATTAACCCCTAATCTACCACCCCCAATGTTGCCGCCACCTACATTACACTTATTAACCCTAATCTGCCACCCCCAACGTCGCCGCCATCTACATTATACTTATTAACCCCTAATCTGCCGCCCCAAATGTTGCCGCCACCCACCTACACTTATTAACCCCTAATCTGCCGCCCCAACATCGCCGACACTTACATTATACTTATTAACCCCTAATCTGCTGCCCCTGACATCACCGCCATCTATATTATACTTATCAACCCCTAATCTGCCACCCCAATGTCGCCACCCACCTACACTTATTAACCCCTAATCTGCCACCCCCAATGTCGCCGCCACCTACATTACACTTATTAACCCCTAATCTGCCGTCCCCGATATCGCTGTTACCTACATTATATTTATTAACCCCTAATCTGCCGCCACCAATGTCGCGGCCACCTACATTACACTTATAAAACGTAATCTGCCGCCCCCGAAGTCAACGCCACTATATTAAAGTTATTAACCTCTAACTCTAACACCCCTAACTTAAATATAATTAAAATAAATCGAAATAAAAATTACTATTAGTAACTAAATATTATTAATAGTTAGATTGTATCTAGCTTAGGTTTTATTTTTATTTCACGGGCAAGTTTGTATTTATTTTAACTAGATAGAATAGTTACTAAATAACTATTTACTAACTACCTAGCTAAAATAAATACAAATTTACCTGTAAAATAAAACCTAACCTGAGTTACACTAAAACCTAACCTTACACTACAATTAAATAAATTACATTAATTAAATACACTGAAAACAGAAGAACAGAAAGAGCGCAACCATGACTCAAGCTAAAATGTTTAATATCTTTACTCTGAGCATAAAATAAGTTGAACTTACAAGAAGATATAAGTAAAAACGCATTTGAAACAACACACAATCAGTTGATTCCGGTCTCTAAACAGATAAACCTGCTTTAACCTCTGTACACCTTTGCGTGTGAAGTCCGTCAGCAGTAATATCGAGGTAAGTCTTTTTAACTCCTGAAGTATCAGTGATGTCTGTGAACTTGTCCCTGTCTACGCGTTTCGTCCGACTTCTGCGGACTTTGTCAAGACTATGGACGCATCATTGAGGACTTCTTGCCGCTTCGTTGAGGACTTCTCCCAGCTTCGTTGAGGATGGATGTCGGCTCTTCAAACTGTAAGTGGATCTTCAGGGGTTAGTGTTAGGTTTTTTTAAGGGTTTATTGGGTGGGTTTTATTTTAGGTTAGTGTTTGGGCAGCAATAGAGCTAAATGCTTAGGGTATATTTTACAGGTAAGTATTTAGTTTTAAATAAGAATTATTTAGTGATTAATAGTAGGTTTTATTTAGATTTATTTTAATTATATTTAAGTTAGGGGGTGTTAGGGTAGACAGGTTTAGGGGCTAATAAATTTAGTATAGTGGCGGCGACATTGGGGGCGGCAGATTAGAGGTTAATAAATGTAGGTAGGTGGCAGTGATGTTAGGGGCAGCAGATTAGGGGTTAATAATTAGGGGGAGTATGGCGGTTTAGTGGTTAATATGTTTATTATAGTGGCGGCGATGTTGGGGGCGGCAGATTAAGGTTTAATAAATATAATGTAGGTGTCAGCGATGTTGGGGGCAGCAGATTAGGGGTTAATAAGTATAATGTAGGTGTCGGCGATGTCCGGAGCGACAGATTAGGGGTTAATAAGTATAATGTAGGTGTCAGCGATGTTGGGGGCAGCAGATTAGGGGTTAATAAGTGTAAGATTAGGGGTGTTTAGACTCGGAGTTTATGTTAGGGTGTTAGGTGTAAACATAAATTTAGTTTCCCCATAGGAATCAATGGGGCTGCGTTACGGAGCTTTACGCTGCTTTATTGCAGGTGTTAGGGTTTTTTTCAGCCGGCTCTCCCCATTGATGTCTATGGGAAAATCATGCACGAGCACGTAAAACCAGCTCACCGCTGATTTAAGCTGAGCTGGTATTGGAGTGCGGTATGGAGCACAATTTTGCTCTACGCTCACTTCTTGCCTTTTAACGTCGGGTTTATGAAAACCTGTAATACCAGCGCTGTAGGTAAGTGAGCGGTGACAATAACGTGCAAGTTAGTACCACACCCCTCATACCGCAAAACTCGTAATCTAGCCGAAAGAATAGAAACTTTCAGTATAGGTAGGAATATTACAGGCAACATTAGAGGGAGATAAACCCCCACATTTTTCTTTCATGATTCAGATAGAATATACAATTTTAAGCAACTTTCCAATGTACTTTTATTACCAAATTTTCTGTTTTATTGCTATCCTTAATAAAAAAACAACTGTACTAAGCAGTTTTGGGGCTTTAAAGTTGGTGGGAGTGGATTGTTAAAAAAAATGGCACTAAAAAGTGCCTTTACATAACGGTCTATGGGAACTGTGTGTTCCCTGTAAATATATATGTACTGTATATACACATTTACAAATAACTGCCCGTTGCTGCGCTACTTACCCCCTGCGCGAGTTCTCATGCCGTGTGTCACGGCATGAGAACGAGGCTCCCATTTGAGCCTATGGAAGCACTCAATGCTTCCCAGCAATGCAAACTCGAGCTTGCGTGCGCATTGCTTTAAACTTGTAATACCAGCGCACATTAGCGTGCACTTGTATTACTAAGTAGAGCGCTAATATCGCTTTTAAGAAAGCGATATTTAGCTCTCCGCTTATAATCTGGCCCTAAAGGGGTAATTTTAACAACAGTCAACCATAAAATACATTTTTACTTAAAGGAATATGAAACCCACATGTTTTTTCTTTCTATTCAGATAGAGCATGCAATTTTAAGCAACTTTCTAATTTACTCCTATTAATTTTTTCTTCGTTCTCTTTATATCTTTATTTGAAAAAGCAGGAATGTAAGCTTAGGACCCAGTCCATTTTTGGTTCAGCTACCCAGGTGCTGGAGTAAAAGTGGGCTGGCTCCTAAGTTTATATTCCAGCTTTTCATATAAAGATATCAAGAGAATAAAGAAAAATGTATGATAGGATTACATTAGAAAGTTGCTTAAAATTGCCCGCTCTATCTGAATCATGAAACAATTGGGTTTCATATCCCTTTAAACAAAATTGGAAGGGATCTTAAAGGGACAGTCTACTCCAGAATTTGTATTGTTTTAAAAGATGGATAATCTCTTAACTACCTATTCCCCATTGTGCATAACAAACACTGTTGTACTAATACACTTTTTACCTCTGTGATTACCTGTGATTACTAAGCTTCTGCAGACTGCCTTACTTATTTATGTTCATTTGACAGACTTGCATTTTAGCCAATCATTGATGACTCATAAATAACTCCACTGAAGCGAGCACAATATTGTCCATATGGCACACATGAACTAGCACTGTCTAGCTGTGAAAAACTGTCAAAATGCACTGATAACGGACAGCCTTCAAGGACTTAGAAATTAGCATATGCACCTTCCTAGGTTTAGCTTTCAACAAAGAATACCAAGGTAACAAAGCAAATGTGATGATAAAAGTAAATTGGAAAGTTGTTTACTATTGTATGCTCTATCTGAATCATGAAAGTTTAATTTTGACTGGACTGTCCCTTTAAATATATCATTTCTATTTAGAAATCTGTGTATCTTGTTCTATATTGGAAGCATGGACTTTATTATTCATGTAAGCAGAAAGTGCTGGTTATGGAAGCTGCTAATGGTGGGTAGAAGCTCTCAATAAATGAAATAATAAAGCTTTCTAAGAAGCAATAATGATGATCACTCGCATTAAAGTAGCTAATATCCAGAGGTTTTAATAGCAATAATTACAGACTATAATAATCTGAAAGTCATTTTAAATTAAAAAAATAACTGTACTTCATTTTATTGTTTTCACAGACCCAGAATATTATTTCATTTTTAGCATATGCAGAACAAAACACATCAGGGTCAATTTATTATTGGCCGAATTTGGCCAATTCACCCTATTTCCACGTGACACTTTAGGCTTGCCGGAAACAGAGGTCTATAGACCACTGCTCCTTAACTCATATGCCACCTCTGAGGCTGCGTACAGCAATCCGCCCGATCCTATACGATCGGGCTGATTGACAACCCCTGCTAGTGGCTAATTGGCCGCAAATCTGCAGGGGGCGGTATTGCACAAGCAGTTCACTAGAACTGCTTGTGCAATGCTGAATACGGACAGTGTATGCTGTCTGTATTCAGCGATGTCTGGCGAACATGATACGCTACAGAGTATCATGTCCGCCAGACTTTAATAAACTGACCCCTTCATCTTTTCTTTAGCCATATTTGAGAACATTTGTCCTAGAAATAATGCATTTTAGACACGTGCACAGAACATAATTGTCTCAGATTAATCGTTTGTCACAAAAAAAAACTTTTGTTTGCCCTATAACTGGTCATGTGTTTATGCAGAACTTATTTGATAATTGAAAGTCATTTGACTGCTATTTCTCTGGAGATTAACAGATTTGTATTTTTAATGTGGTCAGCATTGACCAGAACAAAAGTTAAGCATACATAGTTTTTGGCTGCAATTGGAATCAATCAACTAACAAGGACATTTCTGGATCACTATAAAATAGCATAAAACTGTACATTTAAAGCCTTTCCCATCTTTAGAGTATTGGCTTAGACCACATGAACAAATCAACTAAATTTTGTGCTACATTAATTTGTTTGTTCCCTTATTTGTTAAAGGGCACATTCATGTTGTGTTTGTCCAAATATGAATGCATATCTAATACAAATATATTTAAACGTACACATATTCTTCTAAAAAAATATTACAGCATACATACATATTGTTCACAAATATATTAAAATATAAACACATATTGTAATGGTTCAAACAATAATATTACATATGAAGACTTAAATCCCATTGGTTTATGGAAATGCTTGGGAGAGTCCTAATTGTAACGTTTAGGGTTATTTAATTTGGTCTCCGTGATATGATCTATTCAAGAACGCCTAAGAATGCACACACTATAGATTTCCACAAATTCTTTACACACTGTTATTAGCGCTTGAAAAATGTATTTTTCCAGACTAAACGGTCTTCTAAAATAACTTAGATACATTGTAAAATTAGAGATGTGCATTCAGGCTTTTTTGATGACTTGTCAAGTTGTTTGATATAAAGTGATTTGTTCATTCAAAATAAGGTTAAGGAATGAGGAGAAGGAGTTGTATTGTGTGATTAATAATCTCTTTCGTTTGTACCAAAGTATAAGAGGTCTAACCATTCAGTTGTTTATTGACCCCTGTCCAATCCTGCCATGGTGTTACTAATGGCTGATGTTAGGGACAGCTAGTCAGGCACTAAATGCCGATTTTTAGTCATACAGGAGTTGTATGTTCTTTTAACATTGTTGTTTAATTGTTGTCCTATAATGTAAGATTTTTGTTTATAATAATTGTCTATATTAACTGTTCCCATTGGAAATAAAGGTAGCAAATCCAATATTCGTCTGAACCAAATGCCTACATGGACATAATTTGGCTGAACTAAATGTGAAAAAAATCTTTCAGACAAAACTACTTTTTCACACCATGCACGTCTAGTAAAAACTGCATCATAATTTTCTTACAATTGAAATTTGTTATGTATGCCAAAATCAACACATTATGCACTTAAAAACAATTTTGCCCTGCTGTATAGCCTGTTTAAAATTCTAAGCTGTGGTGTTAGTCATACAGTAGATGCAAATATTAGTAAGTACCATAGGTTTACATATAGGCATATTAGTGGCTTCGTTTAACCTAATCAGGCACTGGTTATGCTATTTGTACCAGTCCTTAAGACAGTAGATCTTATACCAGAGCATAGTAATTTCCTACCTTGTTATACTGATTGCAGAGGGGTTAAATACATAGTTAAACTCAACTGCAGAGCAGCAAAGGGAGCTAGCTTAACATATCTGGTGAGCCAATAACAAGAGGCATATACAGTATATGTATGTCCAATCCAATCCAGTAGTAAATTCATGCTCCTGAGTCTTTCTAGGTATGAAGTAAATTTGATAGCAGAACTACATTGCAAAATTGCATGCTGGCTATTATGAATGTTTAATTTTGATATTAATGTCCCTTTAAAGGTCACAGCTGCACAAGTTGGTGTATTTAGATTTTTCAAAACTCTGGCCACACAAAAATCTGTCACTCCCCTCATCAACCAATCCCTGAAATTTTTTAATCAAATTTACTTTTTACAATGTATTCCCACAATTGAGCAGTATAAAGTTTTAATGCATGCACAGCAGTGATTTAACTGCCCTCCAAAAATGAACAGAAATGGGAATTATCCCCATTTCCACCAAAAACATTCAAACACAAAGCAGTCATTTAAAAAGTTAAAGGGATAAAAAAATATATATTTTTTTCATAGACTGCAAGCTTATTCTTTGAAATTACTCACTATTACATGTCAAAAAAAAAAACTAAGTTACAAACCCCCCCCCACTAAATTACAAAAAATAACAAATCAAAATTATTTTTTTACACCTAATCTAAAGTCCCACTTGAAGGATCCATCCAGCCGGCAAAGTCCTCATCCAGGCAGCAAGAAGTCTTCATCCATGTGGCAAGAAGTCTTCATCCAGACGGCCTCATTTATCTTCAACCAGCCGGCGCGGAGCGGGTCCATCCTGAAGACATCCACGCGGAGCATCTTCTTAATACGGGCGCCGCCGTACACTGATTCTTCAATGCAAGTGACACAATCCAAGATGGCGTCCCTTGCATTCCTATTGGCTGAAAGATTTTAATCAGCCAATAGGAATTAGATCTGCTAAAATCCTATTGGCTATTCCAATCAGCCAATAGGATTGAGTTCTCATCCTATTGACTGTTCCAATCAGCCAATAGGCTTGAGCTCTCATTCTATTGGCTGATTGGAACATAGGGGTTAATAGCTTAATTTAGTTTTTTGCGATGTAGGGGGCTGATGGTTTAGGGGTTAATAGGTTAATTTAGTGGTGGTGATGTGGGAGGTCAGAGGTTTAGGGGTTAATAAGTTTAGTGGCAGCGGGGTCAGGGTGCGGCGGGATAGGGGATAATAACATTATGTAGGTGGCGGCGATGTTGGGAGCGGAAGATTAGGGGTGTTTAGACTCTGGGTTTAAGTTAGGGTGTTAGGTGTAAGCGTAACTTGTTTTCTACCATAGAAATCAATCGGGTATGCTTCATTCTCTTGCAGCATCGAACATAAGCTTTCGTTGCTTTCATACTTCCATTGATTTCTATGGCATCCGCAGCCTCAAGGGTGGCGGATTGAAAACCAGGTACGCTATGTCGGAAAAGACATGAGTGTACCTGTTAAAAGTTTGATAAATGGGAAAAAGTGTCAAATAGAGCCGAATGTGTATTCGGAACATCTTTAATGATGTAAGCATCGATCTGCATCGGATTGAGATCGCGGGATCATATGTTACGTCACAAATTTCAACATTTGCCGATCTTGAGGCTTTGATAACTAGGTCGGATCAATCTTGCAACAATTACGGCCCCCAAATCTTTTAAACATAAGTGCTACATAACTACACAAACATGCAAGAGACACAAACACACACACAAATTTATATATATATATATATATATATATATATATATATATATACATACATATACAGTATATACAGTATATATATATATATATATATATAATGTGTGTGTGTATGTATATATATGTATATATATATGTACACATTGGACACAGAAAGGTCTACTTCTATTATGTTACTTCTTGTGTTGGTATTATTGCAGACCCCCCAACTCACTTCCTATTCAATCTATTCAAAGTTAATATCTTCTAGAACAGAGCACTTGAAAAAAGTAGTTTTTGTTAATATCAACTAACTAATAATATGAAGCGTTCATATAAAGTTTTTAAATTTTATTTAAAAAGATATAAAACTCCTTGTAATTACAAAATATTTCTGTAGTTTTGCAGTGAGTTTGGTAATATGAGATAAGTTTGAACATTTTTGAACACATTAACACCTTGGGGTAGATATATTATATGTCGGACGGACATGATTCGCTGTAGAGAATCATGTCCGCCCAACATTGCTAAATGCTGACATTTCTGGTGAAATACTTGTGCAATGCCGCACCCTGCACATTTGCGGCAAATCGATCACTAGCAGGGGTGTCAATCATCCCGATCGGATCGGGATGATCAGTCCGCCACCTCAGAGGTTGCAGACGAGTTAAGGTGCAGTGGTCTTATGACCGCTGCTTCTTAACTTAAGTTTCTGGTGAGCTGAAAACTTTGGGGGTAGATTGCAGCATCCGCTGCTTGGTAAATCTACCTCTTTGTTTGCTGAAACTGTTTTCCAATAGTCAAACTCTCCTACCACTTGTCTTATTTCGAGGAAGCAATTTCAGGCTAGTTACTGGAGTAGAAAAGGTTTACCACTTTTATTTTGTTACTAATTGTGCATTGTTTTGCAGTGCCTTATCTGATCACCTTTTCTGAGGCGTGTATGTGTCAAGGTTAGCCTTGATAATCAAAAGGGGGAAAATAAATAAGGAATGTAAATTGAAAAAGTTACCTTACTACACATAATTAAATGGTCACCAAAACAAAACTTTAATGGTTCAGATAACACATACAATTGTAAGAGATTTTAAATGTAGGAGTTTATGCTACTGTATATCAGCAAAATAGTTTGTGATTGGTTAGTAAAGATGTGCATTCGTTTTCATACGAATGCACATTCGTACCGAAAATTGGATTTTCATATAGTAAATGAAAACAAATATCCGAATGAATGTACCAGCAAAATTAAAAGAAAACTAAAAAAATACTGTTGAAATTCATCAGTATTTATTTATTTCCTTTAAATTACTTTTAACGGGTTAATAATTAACTTAACACACTCTGGAGAGCATGCTAACCTGATCCTATTCTTACCAGGTAACTGGCCCCTTTAACAGGACAACTTTATTGCAGCTCCTGGGAGGCGAACACCTAAGCTTCCTGTTACGATTGTGTTAGCGCACTCTCCAGAGCGCATTTGGGTGAATATTGTAGGTAAACTTTTCACCTGTAACTTTGAAACATTTACATTTGTTTTAATAAAAACAAATGTAAATGTTTAATGAAAATGTTGTATTCTTTTCATTTTAAACTAAACAAGTAACGAATAGTGCAGTCAACGACTATTCGGGGGAAATTAATTTCCTCGAATATTTGTAACAAAATTTTCTTGGTTGCACATGTCTATTGGTTAACAAGAGTTCTTTTGTTCTGGCAGGGCAGGGAAATCAGTGAAAAGAAAAAACATAAAATAATATGCTCTTTTGACAAAATAAATCTGCATTATTCATTGCAACATTCTTCTCAGATATGAAGATACATTGTTATGCCACTTGCAATTTAACTCTAATTTTGGCTCCCATTTATCAAGCTGCATACACAGCACTGGGGGCCAATCTCTGTAGGCACGCATGAGTGAGCCTGCATACGAAATTTAGGAAATAGTGCTCATCAACCCCCTACTTGCGTGCCATTGGGCAGATAGGATTGTGTGAGTGATCACTGTCCTTCCGGTAGATGAAAAATGCCAGCCTTAGGGGCTGAATTATCAAGCTTGATGCCCCTTGTTTCCGGCGAGCCTTCAGTATAAAGACTGTTGCTCCATAACTTGACCACCTGCTCTGAGGCCGCGGACAGAAATCAACACGATCTAATACGATCTGGTTGGCTGATTGGCCACCAATCTGCAGGGGACGAGCAGTTCTGGTGAACTGGTGGTGCAATGATAAATGCCGACAGCGTATGCTGTCGTCATTTATCAATGTGTGGTGGACAAGATACGCTACATCGTATCATATCTGCTTGCACTATGATAAATTGGCCCCTTAATCTCTCATTGTAAACTAGATCAATTGTTTTGGAAAAAAATGTATGTGTGTGTCTGACTGTGACCAGTTTGAGATAAATGTTTAATAGTACTTGCCTGCAAATGAATGCTAGATGTTTAGCTATAGTCTGCATGGACAAAAAAATTGCTTTGGTTTAATTTTTTGTCATGAAAAAAATATTCTTTTGTTTTGTCCAATATTCTCTCCTGGGGTTGTTCAGAATTTGTTTATTAATGAAAGTCTGTCCTACATTTTCTCAGGGCAGCAGAAGAATAGGTTACAGCAGTTTAAATAAAGTTAATGCAGTATTAGTACTACTGCTCCAAGCCATAAACAGCACAATTTTTTTTTTTTTTTTAATGGGGGAGATTGGCCAAAAGTAAAACGTACATAATTATCACAGGAATCAACTGATTAGGACATTGCTGGATTTTTATTGAATAGTGTAAATTTTAACTGCATGATTGTTTATTTTTTGCATGCAGTAATTCTTTGATAAATGCAAAAAATAAATAAAAAATAATAATAGTAGCAAAATGTGTTAATTTTAGGATTTATTTTATAATCCCTGTACATCCGTAGCTATGCTTCCTTGCAGAAATGAGGATTGGACCATTTCATTAATGAAAAGCAAATAAACACTTCCAGAACTGAAGAATATATTATAAAATCCTTGTTTTTTGTTTCCATTGTTAGATGTAGCATTACAGTCTCACACTGACAACCTTTTGCTTCTCTCTAAGATCTCCCTTGTAACCTTATTTTTCATTCTTTTTCTCATTTGTCTTTTTTTGTTTGACTGTCTCAACCAAAGTCAATCAGGAGAGCACAAACCCTTGATACAGGATATTAGAGACTAATGATGTGTGTAGCAGTGGTTAATAGATATATATATAGATAGATACATATAATCATATTATTGTACTTGACCTTTAATAAGTAATGTGTGCATGAAGGACTGATGCTTGGGAGGAAATGTAAATATAATAAATGGATATTAAGTAGACAGTGATGTATTTGGCTTAATAAGCACAGTTCATAAAATTTATCTCAATGTCTTTTACAATGAAACATTCTCCCAGCATGTTTATTTATGGAGTTTTTAAATTAATTTCTTTTGCAAGGATTAGATTGTACATTTTCTAATATAATTTACTATGGGCCAGATTACAAGTGGTGCATTATTTAATGCTCCTGCTCAAGAAGTAAGCTTTTTGAGCGCATCGGGTTGTGCTCGTATTACAAGTCAAAAGTAAACAGTTTTCGCTGGCACGCTAACCCAACGCACGTAAAAAGCTTACAATATCGTGCGTGTGATAACATATTCCCCCGTAGAAGTCAATGGAGAAATAAAAAGCACAAAAAAAGCAAAAAAAAAATAAAGAAATCCTTTTCAGCCTTAATCCCTGGTGCTCGTTCTTCCTCATCTAAGATTCACTTCTAATACAGACCAGCCTTCTTCATCAATCATATTGTGTAAAATAGGAGAAAAGCCTTTGCAGATTTATGAACTGCATCTTCCCCAGACAGCTTAAAGGGACAGTCTACTCAACAGTCTACTCAAAAAAATTTTATTAATTAAAAAGATAGATAATACCTTTATTACCCATTCCCAAGTTTTGCACAGAAAACATGGCAATAATAATACACTTTTTACCTCTGTGATTATCTTGTATCTAAGCTTCTGCAGACTGCCCCCTTATCCCAATTCCATTTACAGACTTGCATTTAGCTAATAAGTGCTGACTCATCCGTAACTACACAGGAGTGAGCACAGTGTTATCTATATCACACACATTAACTAGCACTGTCTTTCTGTGAAAAGCTAATAAAATGCACTTAGATAAATGCAGATATTTAAAATTTTAAAGGTTATAAATTATATTAATCTAACAATGTTGGTTGTGCAAAGCTGGGGAATGGGTAGTAAAGCCGTTATCTATCTTTTCAAACAATAACATTTTTGGAGTAGACTGTCCCTTTAACATAAACCAGCCACTGCTTGCAACTAAAGGAAGGTACTTCTGCTGGATTTTGAGCGTTGTTCTTAAGATCTTTATATATTGCTAAGGCTTTCTCTTTAATTGTGAAAAAGCTTGTCCCTGACCTTTTCTTTGTTTGGTCTTAACAGTCGTTCCATTTCTTCTATTACTTTATATTTAGTTCTAACAGACTTTGTTGCACTCACCGCCATTCCAGCAAGATAACTTTCTTTTATTTGTTCAGCATTATCTCTGTTTGTACGCAGTGTGGACTCCTTTAAGCCAGTTGCACTAACAATTTCACATGTTCTTTGATTTCTTTCATCAAAGTGCTTTATAATTTTAAGCTTCTCTTCAATAGTTAAACCTTTTCTTCTCACTAACATACTTGACACTATCATGCATATCAGTAGATGTTTTTGGGTATTTCTTTCTCCATGCTTCCTCATTTTACTTCCAACATACACCACCAACCAGGAAGAACTTCACCATTGTGTGCATGACTGAATTACCCCTCTGCATGCTACCCGCTTCTTTAGTTCTGGCCAAAAAAACACGGATGAACCAACGCGATTATCGCATTATAAGACCTTCTCCTATGTAATTATCGTGTATAAGCAAATTTGCATTACAAAAACACATGTATAATAACATACTGCATATATAGAAATGTATATGTGTGTATTTATGTATGTATATATATATATTTATAAATATATATATATATAAACATAAATATACATGATTACACATATATACATATGTATATATATATATATAAATAAATCACATATTTAGACATGTATATATTCCATTCAACATATACCATACACCTTTTAACCCTTAAATTTTTTTTAGTAATATTTCTATGAATATTTTTTATTAGATAGTGTATATACGAGTGTATCACTTTATTTAAATGTATTTATGTTGTCTTTGGTGCAACTTTGTACATAGCCCTAACCCTTTACACAAGGACTTCAGTCGCCCAAATTTAGTTGTGTTTCAAATATGAGCGCAAGTTAACACTGGTGCATTATTACAATATCACGCCGTCATAACAATAGCACACAACTTGTAATCTATCCCTTTTATGGTGTATGGCAGTTTTTGCTCAATATGCTTGAAAATAACGTGTCTTGAACCTTTTTTTATCCCCTCTCTTTCATGGGATATTGTTTTATCTTATTACCTCATATAAAAGGCTTTAAAATGCCCGGTATTAAAGGGGGCAGAGCCACGCCGTGCTGGAACATGGCAGCACACTAGAAGAGCTCCGGCATTGCCAAGGTTCTCAGCCAGGCTAAGAGACACAAGGAGCCCTCAGAAGTGCAATGGAGAAGTAACCTTATGACCCGCAGGATACCCACAACAATCTGAGCATAGTTGGAGGCATATCAGACCTGCGCGGAAGTCTATCTCCACAGACCGAGCCAAGGAGTTGCAAAGCCGCCATCCTACCCTGTACACACAGCAACCAGAGGTAAAAAGTAACAGCGGAGGAAAGACATACTCAATCCCGACCCTTGACGCTCCGTGGCATACCCTACCCGACCGCAGCATCAGATGTAAGCAGGGTGACAGGCAGATCCCACCAGCCACAGCATCACAAATTTTTTAAGACCACAACAACGCCCAGATCGAGGTAGGGGACAGAGCTCTGTGGGACAGGCAGCCGTTGAGTGAAAGCTTGACACAGATAGCGGCGAGAACACCAGGGCTGGGTAAACAATTACTTGGTGAACAGTGATTACACTATACCACCACCGAAATTTTATAAAAACTGCCCACGTGGTCACAGAGACCTTATTCCATCAAGAACAAACTGGGGGACACGATCTGAGGAGCTGAGGGGATTATTAATAAACTATAGAACTAAAAAACAAAAGTATTTTCTACATAAAAGAGGAGACCTACAAAAAAGCACAAAAAAACTATAAAATCACTAAAAAACTTTGGCAATAACCCTCCATTTATAAAAGGGTGTCGCTATTTTGCCATAACTGTGATTAAACATTCAACACTGGGATAGCTGAGCCATTTTTCTGTTAACACCCTACACTCATTTAATTGATCCATACTTGGCCAGGGTAATACACAATCCGTATCCCCATCAAGAATGGTGGCAAGAAAAGGCCCCAAACACGAAAAAAAATACTAAACTCCAAATCAAGTGCCATCAAATACTAGATAATGTTTTCCCAGAACACAACCAATCCCCAGTTGCAACAGACACAGAATCACAAAGGGGTGTCCCTGCTACACAACCGGATTTTTTTACACACCATTCAGTCTCAAATAGCTGTATTACCTTCCAAGTCTGACTTGGACTCCCTAAAATCTTTAATAAAAGAGGCAATAAGAGATCTTAAAAAAGACCTGAATGAGATGTGGTCCAGAATAGATTATTTGGAAGAGGGTCAAGACCACCTGAACAACCTGGTGAGTTAAAAGTTAAAATATACACCAAATCTAAATTCAAGATTCAATGATACAAACCCTTCAAGATAAAATAGAAGATTTGGACAACAGAGGAAGGAGGAATATTCTCAGAATACGAGGAATTCATGAAGGTATCCCACAAGATCCGCTCAAATCCTATGTAAAAGATCTTATTCAGCACATATCTCCTTGCACTCCTCACTTCAACAGCAATGACATAGAATGTATACACAGAGCACTGAGACTGCTCCCAAAACCACCTGCACCCCCAAGGGATGTTATCCTGTGGTTCTTAAAATACATCATTAAGGAGGAAATCTGGCAAGCAGTCAGAACACGCCAATCAATATCGTTCCAAAGTCACAACATTCAGATCTACCAAGATCTTAGCCCACAATCCATTCAATGCAGGAAAGAAATCTGATTCCTCACAACTGCCTTACATGAGAACAACATCAGATATCGGTGGGGCTTCCCTATTAGCCTGATAATCAATCACAACGGTTCTCAATTCATTTATAAAAATGTCAGTGATCTGAACAACTTGGCTAAACTTCTGAACATTCCGCTTGAACCACCACCAGATAGCGTGACATCTCTACCACCTTTCAACCTTCTGGAGATCAAGCCAAACCCAAAGAACAGCACCCTCAATGGAGCACAATTCTATCAAAAAGGAGAAAGATTGAACTGCCGATACCACCTGATCC
Source organism: Bombina bombina (assembly GCF_027579735.1). Taxonomy (NCBI): domain Eukaryota; kingdom Metazoa; phylum Chordata; class Amphibia; order Anura; family Bombinatoridae; genus Bombina; species Bombina bombina. The sequence continues at coordinate 115,837,113 of NC_069506.1, forward strand.
TCCTCTAGACTCATAATGAAACCTACTGGCTCACTTACTAAACACAAGATGGTAGGCTAATTATAAGCCAGTTCTGTACTTAGCTATGTATCTACTGTCTCTCTGGGACTAGGAACAGGTATATCATTTTAGATATCCCTTCCACATTGAACACGGAAGACAGGCAATTACCATACCATGCTCAGATATGGCCACATCTTTACCCACTAAGGTTTAATAGTTAATAGTTATGGCCCCATCTTAACCCACTAAGGTTTAATAGTTAACACAAATAAAGTTTATTATAACTATAGGAGATATTTAATCTGATGGTATACGGCCATAGCATAATAGCACTTTTCAGTTAATTGTATCCTACTTCATAGTTTCAAGTGCTCTCTCACTTTAATACTGATTGTTGTATGCACACTGAGATTACACCCCGGCAAGCCAACCCCCCAACCATGGTGTATAAAGGTAAAAATACACTTATTGTTTGTACTGTTTCAAGTTGTTATTTAATAGTTTACTGCTTTAATAGACTTACTGTTAATGTATTGCTCCACTCTGTGTCTCAGGTATTATTCACCCTATACATGAACGAACATCCATCTTCTACTTCTAAGTTTAAATGCAAAGCCACCCGTTATCCTCAACATGTCTCCTGACCCATTAAATATTAACATCATCTCACACAATGTTAAAGGGCTCAATATCCCCCAAAAGGGATCTTTAGTGATCAAGGAATATACAAAACGTAAAGGTAATATAATTTTACTTCAGGAAACCAATTTTAAAAGAGGTCACAAACCCACCCATTCCTTTAAGAAATTTGGTCAAACATACTTTGCCTCTAACTCTGTTAAACATAATGGTGCAGGCATCCTGTTTAATACATATTTACCATTTAAAACAATTTTGGTTAATAAAGACAAAGAAGGGAGATATATCATAATTACTGGGGTCCGATTTAACAAAACAGTCACAATAGCTAATATATATATGCACCAAAAAGTAACTCATTCAAATTTTTTAAACACATTTGTAACCTCCTCTTGGAAACAGCTAAAGGAAGTCTAATATTAGGAGGATACTTTAACTTAGCCTTGAACCTAGAGATTCACTGCTCTACAGGAACTTCTTCTGTCCCAAATAAGATCAATCAATAAATTCAAAACTAGTTAGCATCACAGTACATGACCTCTGGTGTATCCATCACCCAACCATGAAAGACTATACTTTCTTTTCATATCCACACCAGTTATATACTAGGATTGACTATATCCTAACAGATGTTACAAGTCTAGCACTAGTGCACAACACAACGATATTCCCAATTACTTGGTCAGACCACTCCTTAATTAGCTGCTCCCTCAAGTGTCCTTCTTCTCAAATATATGATAAAACCTGGAAGCTTGATGAAACACTGCTTAAAGACCATTTGACTTATACAAAGATTACAAATTCCCTTGAGGAATATTTTAGATTAAACAACACCCCAGATGTAAATATCCAAAGCATATGGAATGCACACAAGTGCGTAATTAGAGGGGAACTAATAGCTTTGAAAGCAGCCAAAACCAAACAAACACAAATCTACCTGCAATCGTTGCTAGAAGACATAAATAAAATCCAAGAAATCCATAAACAATTCCCACAAAATTGCTCCCAGGATAGCTTAGAGCACAAAAGACAACAACTAAACCTATATCTAGGCGTGGAAGCTAAACATAGGGCATTATTTCTCCCAAAAAAATACTATGAAGGGGCTAACAAACAGGGGAAAACACTAGCTAGGCAACTCAAAAAGAGAACATATCAACGCTACATATTGAACATAACAGATAACATGGGTAAACAATGGTCCTCCTCCAAGGACATAGCGATCTCTTTCAAAACATATTATACCAACTTATATAATCTAAATCAAAATCCACATGGTTGCAATATGAATGAAATACAGAAGTATCTATCTCAACTACATCTGCCCACACTTAATACTGAACAACGAAATGATCTAGAAACACCCTTTACGCTTGAAGAACTCCAAAAAGCTATTGCCTTCCTCCCCTCTGGGAAAGCACCAGGACCGGATGGGTTTGGGAAAATATATTATACTAAATTCAAAGATCTTCTATCCCCACACCTATTGGCCTACTTTCACAACATCAACGAAGAGGTACCCTTTCCTGTCCAGGCCCTACATGCCCATATAGTAATTATTCCTAAACCCAATAAATCTGCTGACCAAATAGCAAACTACAACCCAATCTCGTTGCTGAACACAGACGTTAAACTTTATGCAAAAATCATTGCAAACAGATTAAACTGAATAATCCCTCTTATTATCCACCAAGATCAGGTTGGATTTGTCCCCAACAGAGAGGCAAAGGACAACACAGTCCGAAATTTACACCTACTAGAGCATGCCAGAGTGGGGGGTATCCCCTCGGTCTAGCTCTCTATTGATGCCAAAAAGGCTTTTGACCGAGTGAGCTGGTCTTTCCTTAGAGCTACCCTACAATCTTTCGGAATAGGAGAAGTAATGTTACATAGGATTTTAGCGCTATACCAAAATCCCAGTGCCAGAATCTCTGTGAATGGCATCCTCTCTGATCCATTACAAATTACAAATGGAACTAGACAAGGGTGCCCTCTATCCCCTCTGCTATGTACGTGTATTATAGAAACACTTGCCTCAAAAGTAAGAACTAACCCCAATATTCTGGGAATAGTTTTGAAGGGAGAGGAATACAAACTGACAATGCTCACGGACGATATTCTCTTTACTCTAACAGACCCAGAAACAGCACTACCCCACTTGTTACAAGAATTACACCTTTTCCATAATCTTTCTAACTTTTTTTTTTATATTTAATTTTTATTAGTTTTCAGTTATTGTACAAGAGAAAACACAAAAGAAAACAAAATCAGTAAATAACTTACAAACTTAAAGGGCTGTGAATTAACTTACTATACATAAATTGCTGACTAATCTGTTATCATAATAGGCAATTGTCAAGCTTCTAAGTAATTACCTAGAACAATTAATTACCCCCCTAAATCCTATCTGGATAATGATAATTTTTTAATAATATCTGGGGATAATAAGTTGTGCAGAATATCTTTCTACTACAAAGTATTAACCTAAAAATAAATTACAGCAATAGAGCTAAAAAGTAAGGACAAATTAAGGGTAAGTGTTGTTTACAAGCAGGAGCTTTTTAACCCAGTTTAGAGGGTACCTTGCTCATTACAGAGATTACCCTTACTGAGGACTTTAAAGGCTTTAAGATTTTTGTACTAAATGTAGCGACTCTGGTCGTATGGACTATACTTTAGGCCTATTGTTATTAATACAGTTTTTTATGAATCAAACCACAAGAAAGAGATAAAATAAAAAGGGGAAGGTTACCTTACCAAATACCCAATACTACTATTTCTGTATTCCTGAAAGGAAAAATTAAATGATCTATTTCTCTAGGGGGAAACATCTTTATGAAATTTGACCATTTTTTGAAAAAGAAAATAATCTCCTGGTCGGAGTTCATATCTGTGGCCAACAGCTCAATAATACACTGCTTTTTAAGGTAATTTTTGATTTCTGGTATAGTGGGAACAAAGATAACATTCCATCTCTTCAAAATTAAGTTTCTAGATGCTAGTATTACTAAGCTTGTTATTACGATTTCAGTAGATGTTATATTCTTATCCAGTAAGAAAATTATTTCATTTAAGGAGAGTGCAGTAGAGGTAATGTTAAGTTTATTAGATAGCCAAAATTCTACTTTTTTCCAAAATTGAAAGATTTTCGGACATGACCAAACTATATGGATTAAATTTGTAACAGGTAAGTTACATTTTGGACATTTATTAAAATTCCTGTTATGCCATTTGTATCCTTTTTCTGGGGTATAATAGGTCTGGTATATTAGTTTGAGATGGGACTCTCTTCAAGTCACAGAGAGTGTAGCACGATGGAGCAAAGACAAAGATCGATTTACACGTTCAATGTAGTTAGTAGTTACAGGAATAAAATTTGCCCATTTTGAGCTATATTTGATACGTTCAGCTCTCCCGTTCGAGAGACAAGATAATCGTACCAAGTAGAAATAGATAAATGTCCCATTTTGGCCAACACTGGCCGGTGGTCAAGCTTGCCCCATGACCAATTCCATAAAAATGTGTTGACTAATTGGGATGCATAGTGCCTGGCCTGAAGAAATTGCGATTTACCAGGTTAAATTCCTGTTTTAATTCTTCAAATGATTTAATGTTTTGTGCTGTTTGATTCAGAAGTTGTGACACAAAGTAAAGGCCTTTCTTGCACCAGTCATGTAGCACTGAGGATTGTGTACCCTATTGATATTCCGGGTTACCCAAAAAGGTCTTGAATTTAAGTATATTCATATTAGTCTTTGCCAAAATCCCAATTTTTTTTCCAGGCCTGGATTACAGTGTATATTGTTTTATATTGTTTCACATTTTTAGGAATTAAGTTAAGAGGAGAGTGGTTTAGAGAGATCGGAGAAAATGGATGAATCATGTTAGATTCTAAGGTGTTATCTGTAAAATAATCTAGATCTATAATCCAGTCTGTAACAATACGACCAAGAAAAACCAAATTATAAATGAACAGGTTGGGAAGGGCAAAGCCTGCTAAATGTTTTGGTAGAAATAACTTTTGGATAGATATTCTAGGCCTCTTATTCTGCCAGATAAACTGACGGATTGTGATTTTTAGATTTTTAATATCCTTATTTTTAAGAAGGAAAGGAAGTATTTGTAGAATATACAACATTTTGGGCAAGAGCACCATCTTAAATAGGGCAATACGACCCAAAATGGATAAGAGAAGATTTTGCCATCTCTTCATATATGTTTTAATTTGATAGAAAATTTTAGGAATATTCAGAGAATACCAGTTTTGAGGATCAGAAGATGTATTTGCCCCAAGATATCTAAAAGAATTTGTAACTATCTTAAAAGGAATCTCAAATTGGGAATCTTTATATTTTTTGAACCAAAGTAGTTCTGATTTCGTGGTATTAATTTTGTAGCCAGAGAATTGGCTAAATAGTTCAATTATCCCCATAGGTTTTGGAATATTTTGCTGAGGTATTAGACAATATATTATTATTATTATATGGCTAGATTATGAGTTTTGTGGTAAGATCGGCTCTGTGCTAACTTGCAACAGGTTTTCATAAACCCGGCGTTAGCAGGCAATATTGCAGCGCTGAGCAAAATTGAGTTCCATACTGCACACAAATATCAGCGCTGCTTTGAGCTGGTTTTACATGCTCGTGCACGATTTCCCCATAGACATCAATGGGGAGAGCCGGCTAAAAAATAGCCTAACACCTGCAATAATGGAGCGTAAAGCTCCGTAACACTGCTCCATTGATTCCTAAGGGGAAACAAAAGTTTTGTTTACACCTAACACCCTAACATAAACCCAGAGTCTAAACACCCCTAATCTGCTGCCCCTGACATCGCTGACACCTACATTATACTTATTAACCCCTAATATGATGCCCCCAATGTCGTTGCAACCTACATTACACTTATTAACACCTAATCTGCCGCCCCGACACCGCCGCCACCAACCTACACTTATTAACCCCTAATCTGCCACCCCCAAAGTCGCCGCCACCTACCTACACTTATTAACCCCTAATCTGCCGCCCCAACATCGCTGCCACCTACCTACACTTATTAACCCCTAATCTGCCGCCCCTAACATCGTCACCACCTACATTACACTTATTAACCCATAATCTGCTGCCCCCAACGTCGCCGCCACTATACTAAAGGTATTAACCTCAAAACCTAACCCTAAGTCTAACCCTAACACCCACTAACTTTAATATAATTAAAATAAATGTAAATAAAAATTACTATTATTAACTAAATAATTTCTATTTAAAACTAAATACTTACCTGTAAAATAAAACCTAGGCTAGCTACAATATAACTAACAGTTACTTTGTAGCTAGCTTAGGTTTTATTTTTATTTCACAGGCAAGTTTGTATTTATTTTAACTAGGTAGACTAGTTAATACATAGTTATTAACTATTTACTAACTACCTAGTTAAAATAAATACAAATTTACCTGTAAAATAAAACCTAACTTGTCTTACACTAATACCTAACCTTACACTACAATTAAATAAATTACATTATATAAATACAATTAACTAAATTACAAAAAAAACACCACTAAATTACACAAAATAAAAAAGAAATTATCAAATATTTAAACTAATTACACCTAATCTAATAGCCCTATCAAAATAAAAAAGCCCCCCAAAATAAAAAATAAAAACCTAGCCTACAATAAAGGGCCTTTTGCGGGGCATTCCCTAAAGAAATCAGCTCTTTTACCTGTAAAAAAATACAAACAACCCCCCAACAGTAAAACCCACCACCCACACAACCAAAACCCCAAATAAAATTCTATCTAAAAAAAAACTAAGCTCCCCATTGCCCTGTAAAGGGCATTTGTATGGGCATTGCCCTTAAAAGGGCTTTTAGCTCTTTTTCTGCCAAAACCCTAAGCTAAAAATAAAACCCACCCAATAAACCCTTAAAAAAACCTAACACTAACCCCCGAAGATCTACTTACAGTTTTTGAAGACCGGACATCCATCCTCAACGAAGCCGGGAGAAGTCTTCATCCAAGCGGCAAGAAGTGGTCTTCCAGACAGGCAGAAGTCTTCATCCAGATGGCATCTTCTATCTTCATCCTTCCGACGCGGAGCGGCTCCATCTTCAAGACATCCGGCTCAGAGCATCCTCTTCTTTTCACTATCTATCAGCCAATCGGAATTCAAGGGTTTCCATCTTGGATGACGTAATTTAAAGGAGAATTCATTCTTGAATGGCTGTGGAAAGAAGAGGATGCTCTGCGCCGGATGTCTTGAAGATGGAGCCCTTCTGCGTTGGAAGGATGAAGATAGAAGATGCCGTATGGATGAAGACTTCTGCCTGTAGGGAGGACCACTTCTTGCCGCTTGGATGAAGACTTCTCCCGGCTTCGTTGAGGACTTCTTGCCGCTTGGATGAAGACTTCTCCCGGCTTCGTTGAGGATGGATGTCCGGTCTTCAAAAACTGTAAGTGGATCTTCGGGGGTTAGTGTTAGTTTTTTTTTTAAGGGTTTATTGGGTGGGTTTTATTTTTAGAGGGTTTTTTTGGTTACGCACACCACAAAAGGACTGTTTAAACTTAACACACATATTGTGGGAGTGCTACCAAAGTGACCAAAATAATTACAAAACAACAAAAGATATTTTGGTGCACATCCAACCACTTAAGTCCACTCTTTCATGGCATATTTGTATATGCTTCTGTCTGCCAAATATACTTACATAGCTTCTAATAAGATTGGGATAAACATCTCGCAATAATATGAGCTTATATTTGTGCTGCAAAAACAAATATACTTCTATCTGCTAAATATATTTACATAGTTCAAATAAAATTGAGATTAACATCTTGCAATAGTATTGACTTATATTTATGCTGCAAATTTATTTATTTTTTTGCGCTTTTTAAAAAATGCCTTTAAATGAAATGGGATCTTAGTCACACAATATGATCATATTCTGCTAAGCCAGTCTACCACTTACAAGGTGTCCCACATCAGACCGGTCCTATACTAACCAGTTTCCACACTGCAGCAAGTCATGTCTACACAGTGTGAAGCTTTCTAGCTTATTGAGTATATTTATCAGGAACACACCTGGGCTGGGTGGCGTGCAGTAACCAAAGGGGAGGGATTTGGTCAGCTCCCTATTTAAGAAATACAACAGAGGGTTTTTTTGGTTACGCACACCACAAAAGGACTGTTTAAACTTAACACACATATTGTGGGAGTGCTACCAAAGTGACCAAAATAATTACAAAACAACAAAAGATATTTTGGTGCACATCCAACCACTTAAGTCCACTCTTTCATGGCATATTAGTATATGCTTCTGTCTGCCAAATATACTTACATAGCTTCTAATAAGATTGGGATAAACATCTCGCAATAATATGAGCTTATATTTGTGCTGCAAAAACAAATATACTTCTATCTGCTAAATATATTTACATAGTTCAAATAAAATTGAGATTAACATCTTGCAATAGTATTGACTTATATTTATGCTGCAAAATTTTTTTTTGTTTTTTTTGCGCTTTTTAAAAAATGCCTTTAAATGAAATGGGATCTTAGTCACACAATATGATCATATTCTGCTAAGCCAGTCTACCACTTACAAGGTGTCCCACATCAGACCGGTCCTATACTAACCAGTTTCCACACTGCAGCAAGTCATGTCTACACAGTGTGAAGCTTTCTAGCTTATTGAGTATATTTATCAGGAACACACCTGGGCTGGGTGGCGTGCAGTAACCAAAGGGGAGGGATTTGGTCAGCTCCCTATTTAAGAAATACAACAGAGGGGTTTTTTGGTTACGCACACCACAAAAGGACTGTTTAAACTTAGCTTAGGGTTTGGGCAGAAAAAGAGCTAAATGCCCTTTTAAGGGAAATGCCCATAACTATTTACTAACTAGTCTACCTAAACTTCCCTGTTAAATAAAAATAAAACCTAAGCTAGCTACAATGTAACTATTAGTTATTTTGTAGCTAGCTTAGGTTTTATTTTACAGGTAAGTATTTAGTTTTAAATAGGAATTATTTAGTTAATGATAGTAATTTTTATTTAGATTTATTTTAAATATATAAAAGTTAGTGGGTGTTAGGGTGGATCAGGTCCGACAGAAATCACTGAATGAGGAGAGCAATATGCTCTCCGTATTCAGCATTACACCAGCAGCTCACAAGAGTTGCTGGTGCAACTCCGCTACCTGCAGACTCACGGCCAATGGGCCACCAGCAGGGAGGTGTCAATCAACCCGATCATACTCGATCGGGTTGAATTGTGGCGCTTCCTATCCTCCTCATCAGAGCAGGCAAACAGGGTTATGTAGCAGCGTTCTTTAGACCAGAAACACGGCCCTCAAGCTCCATTCGGAGCTTGATAAATGGGCCTCTTAGGGTTAGGTTTAAGGGTGAATAACTTTAGTATAGTGGCGGCGATATTAGGGACAGCAGATTAGGGGTTAATAACAGTAATGTAGTTTGCGACGATTTTGGGACAGCAGATTAGGGGTTAATAATATTTAACTAGTGTTTGCGATGCGGGAGTACAGCGGTTTAGGGGTTAATATGTTTATTATAGTGGTGGCGATGTCGGGAGCGGCAGATTAGGGGTTAATAATTTTATTTTAGTGTTTGCAATGCGGGAGGGCCTCGGTTTAGGGGTTAACAGGTAGTTAATGGGTGTTAGTGTACTTTTTAGCACTTTAGTTATGAGTTTTATGTTACGGCTTTGTAACATAAAAGCCATAACTACTGACTTTCGGTTTATGGTATGGATCTTGATGGTATAGACTGTACCACTCACTTTTTGGCCAGACAGGCAAACTTGTAATACCGGCGCTGTGGAAGTCACATTGAAAAAGGACTTTTTGAAAACTGCGGTAGTTACATTGCGTTACGGCCAAAAAAGTGTGCGGTACAGACATACCTGCAAGACTCGTAATACCAGCGGTAGTGAAAAAGAGCCATAACAATGCTTTTTCACTCATACTGCAAAACTCGTAATCTAGCCAATACTTTATTTATGAAGCGCCAACATATTTCGCAGCGCTGTTTATGGATACAATTCATGTAAATAAAACAGTACAAGACTTGTAATTTACAAACACATACAGGAGGGATTGAGGGCCCTATTCCCGTGGGAATTTACAATCTAAAAGGGTAGGAGGTTGAGAAACAGGAGGTGAGGACTGCAAGATTGAGAAGGATGTTAATACAGAGTTAGATGAGGGAAATATTAGGTAAGTGAAATTAATTTATTATTTAGTTGGGTGGTAGACTTCTCTAAACAGAAAAGTCTTCAGGGAACATTTAAAGGAAAGAAAGATTAGGGCAAAGCCTGACAGCACGAGGGAGAGTGTTCCAGAGGGTAGGTGCTGCATGACAGAAGTCCTGCAGTCTAGTATGAGAGGAGGTGATAGTCGTTTATATAATGCCATCTTGACCTCACTTTTCCCAATTGTTATGCCTTCCATCTGATGCCTTATCCTTATAGCTAAGGGCATCCCTGTTGAGTACCTCTTTCAAGAGTAATAATGCGTGACTCCATACCATTAGTGATTAAACACTAGTAGAAGAATTGGCATATAAATTTTTGATTACATTTAAAAAATTATTTTCGAATCCGAAGCGGCTCAGGGTGTCTATCAAATTTGTTACCAAACTTATACAGCCTTGCCTGGTATTTTAGATCTGACTGTGTTGTGCGTTGCAGTAAAAAGGTGTCACACTCTTTTTTTCTCTATGAATATCTCCTCCAATTATCCTCTGAAGGAGCTTTGAAATATCTGTTATAAGCATTCATAACTGCCGCTGAAATTTCCCTTTCTCTGAGTCTGGACTCTTTTTTAATCCTTGCAGTATATCCAATGATCTCCTCTCTTATTACTGCTTTTGCAGCTTACCATAATGATGAGGGGTTAGCAACCAATCCTACATAAAAATGAAGGTATTCATCCATCTTTATTTTTAACCAACTTCTAAATATGGAGTTTTTATTCAAATATTTTGGATAAATAAAACACGTTGCTCGCCCATGGATATTTTTGAATGGGATGTCCAATAGTACAGGGGCATTATCTGAGATACAGATTGTTGAAATTGTCGCTTGTCAAGATAAGATCAATCCTTGAAAAGGATTTAAAGGAACTGGAGTAACAAGTATAATCACAAGTGTCTGGGTGATGTGATCTCCAGATATCTCTGACTGCAAGATTTTTAAAAATTGTATTGGACATTTTAGATTCTAGATTATCTCTTTTAGTTTTCTTTTGAAGGATACCTCGTCTTAGCCTGTCCAATGGATGTCGAGAAGACATATTAAAGTCTCCTGCCACTATCAGGTGACCTTCTATTATCTGAAGGATCTTGGCATGGAGAGAGTCCCAGAATTTTGGGTTTATGACATTTGGGGCATAAAGGTTACAAAGAGTATAGGTTGAATTTGCTATTTTTAGTTTAAGAATCAAAAATCGGCTATCTGGATCAATTATTGTATGTAATGTTTTTCCCAAAAGAATTGCAACTCCTTTTTTCCTATTTGAAGTGGGAGAGGAGAACACCTCCCCTACCCAGGAAGTTTTTAATTTCTTAGATTCTTTTGAATTTAAATGTGTTTCTTGGATAAAAGCAATGCTTGTGCTGAGTTTCTGTAAGTGTGATATAATTGTTTTACGTTTTATTGGTGACGTTATGCCACCAACGTTCCACATGGTCAGCCTGAGAAAATGATCCCTAGCCATAGTTTATCAGTAAGGACGGACATAAAATGGAGGAGAGATAAAAAATAAATAATTGTCGTCTGATTGAATTAACACTACTTTGACGTAGGCCCGTAAAGCAATTTAATTGTGTGAAAGACTCTGGATAGCTTATTTCTAATTTATTTAGTTCCATACTCAGCTAGTTTTTTTTCTGCCTCCTGAGCTGAGTCAAAGAATAAAGTTTGGCCCTCCAGCATTCCCCTCAATCTGGCTGGGTATATGACCGTGGCCTGCCATCCTGCCTTTATCATTTTACCACAGACTCGGGAGAGCTCTCTTCGCCTCAAGGAAGTTTCCAGAGAAAAGTCTTGAAAGAGCAATATTTTAGCTTCATTATATACTATTGGTTGGTTTTTGCGAAAATGTTGTAGAAACAATACGTTGTCCTGGAAATTTAAAAATTTAGCAGTTATAGTCCTAGGTTTGGTAACATTCCTTGATGTTTCCGACAGTCCCCAGTCTGTGAACTCTCTCAATTGCAAAGGGTGACAAAGACGGGGGAATAGTTAATATTTACTTTACTTTAATTAACTTTTTAATTAACCAAAACAAATTGGAAATCCTAGGAATATCCCTGTCACCGCAAACGGAGAACCGACTTAAAAGCACATGCCTGTTCCGCTGGTGCAAAGGTTCATTAAAATACTTGGGTGTCTTCTTGGCAGATAATCAAGAATCAATATTCAAATTAAATTATATCCCAATAAAAACGGCATTGATAGGAGACCTCTCCATGTGGCCCTCTAAGAGATTAACGTGGCTAGGCAGAATAAATACTGTTAAAATGAACGTGTTCCCCAGGCTTCTATATATCTTAAAAACCTTCCCTATCTCTATTCCTTCTAATTACATTCTGCAAATAAACCGCATATTTAGTTATTTTATATGGAACAGAAAACCTCCCAGAATAAATAAACAGGTCATGTCGCTTCACACACGCTCGGTTGGGCTGGGGATTCCGAATATAGATGCTTATGGGCAGGCTATATTTCTCCAACGAATCCTCGATTGGAGAATTCACAAACAACATAAACGTTGGATACCTTTAGAAGAAAACCTGAACCAAGAATTGGACCTAAGATCTATATGCTGGCACCCAAACCCTAAATACATCATTAAATCAATGAATAATCCTATCACCGTAGAAACTTTGCAAACATGGGAAACAGCTAACTGAATAAATCCTTTCCTGTCATCCAGACCTGGCCCTCTGACATCTTTAATATATTACAATGAATTCTCAACTAACGACTTAAGGAAATTCACAGGTTACACTCCCTCCCTATCTGATACAGACATTCACCACATAACAAATAATGAACAGATTTGCACTAAAAAACAACTGAAGGAACAAAACATCCCTTGGGCTCAAGATTGGTTTTCATATAGAGAGTTCACCACTACATTGCCACCCATAAACAGTCCCTCAACATGGTTAGAAAAATTGTATACATTAACCCCTCCCATTAAACATACCCTGTCCCATACCAACTTCTCACCCAATCCCCTCTAGGTAATACCCCACATTATATTGAAACTTGGGAAAAAGAACTGGGTTCCATCATCACCCCTCAGGTAGCTAAAAACATATTCAACAATACCAAATCTTCCTCCACATCTTCTTCTATACTAGAAATAAACCTCAAAATATTACATTGCTGGTATTTAACACCAAAACGTTTACATAGACTATTCCCCAAAACCAGAAATAGATGCTGGAGATGTGGACATGTGGGAAGTGGAATGAGCCATATGTGGTGGTGGTGTTCTCAACTTAATCAATTTTGGAGAGATATAATCGCAGAAATTGAAGTTATTCTTCAAGTCACACTTCCCCTTGATCCACAGGTTTGGCTGTCAAACAAATCTGTAAAACTTCCTTCAAAACTCTACAAACCCCTCTTTAAAATTATGGATAACAGTGCCAGGGTCCTCATAGACAAAAACTGGAAAGCAAAAGAAGTTCCTAATGTGAGGATGTGGAGACTAAAAGTAACAAACGTACTTGAACTAGAAGAATATAGCTCTTACAAATCCGAAAATTGAATCTCAGGTAGCCTGGGAACAATACATAAAAACCCGTTGCAAAAAACTTAGCAACCCCCTTTAACCCTTTATCGCGCTGTCATGTTCAACCTCATATATGTTCAATTAATATAGCACGTATAGACGAAACTAGAATTGTTGTATAAAAATATTATGTAGAAAGTAAAGTAGTGACACTATAATTTCTATTTGACACGGATGAATAATTGGTTTACTATATAACCTTATAAAACTGATTGAGACACAGAGACCATTGATATTTTAAACGTTTTTATTAGAATATGTTAAAACAAGAGTCCAAGTTGTGAAACAGAATATTTAATGTTCAACTATGCTGAAATATTTCTGTTACTGTATGAAATTAAACTGTACTGTACTGTATTAAAACTAACTATTATGGATCAGTGGTGATGATTCATCTTGCTACAAAATTAATTAACTCATTAACTGAATAACTAATTGCTCAAATGATACTACTTTACATTTATTCCAATTTAGGTTTAGAAAACCATTTTTTTGTGTCTACACTAAAGCTGATTCCAGTTCCAATACCAGTTGGTGACATTTTTTTATTTTTTACTAAAAAAATACTTTTATGCTTCCTTTAACATAAGAAAGTAAAAACTGTTGGGAAGCATCTGTGTTATGCTGAATAGGTTAATATCTCTAAATATGACACAAATCAAGTTAAGATAGCAATATTGCTCTTGTACATAATAACTCTTCTCATGGAAATATTAGAGAATTTCGTTGCTATGGAAGTGATGTTCAGGGAAACTGAATGAATTAACTGTTTCAGCCTTCAACAAAACATGCCAAGTATTCCATGGCAAATCAGATTAAATTCATCTTCTCTGGATCTGCTGAAAAGCATCTCCAAATAATCAGTTGCTAATGTTGCATTATTATTAACACTTCAAATCTGTTTTTACTCCTGGCTCCTCATGTAATATCCTTAGGGTAGAAGACAGCTGCTATTCAGTTATATCCTAGTCTTTTCGATAATCATAGAGAAGCTGTGGGAGATTTTCTATAATGTGACTGATAATAGTTTTGGAAGTAAATTTGCATTAACAAAAGCAGTTCCAGTCTTTCTCTCTCCAAATGCGTTAACATGTGTTGGCTGCTTGATAGAAGCTGAAATGAAATGCTCTAGATTCTAAGAAGAACTGCATTAAAGCCTGCTTTTTATCCACAAACTTTTCTGCTGCTTATACATTTATGTATTTTCATTAATATTTTTAGTTCAAAATATTTCTCCTATCTAGTTAACTCTTTTATCTTATTATCAATGCACTGAAATAAGAAGAAGCTTTGTTGGATGTACAATGATGGCTTTGAGTTCCAAGTGTTCTCCAGTATAGCTGAGAGAATCCTTAGGGCTTTACTATAACACAGATCAGTTATGATGCCCTGGTGAGAGTTAAACAATATCAGTGGACATTTCTTTAGAAATAAATGTTTGCCAAAGATCCTCTATCTACGCTCCTGATTCACCCACCCCATTCCTAGCTCCACCCACATCCCTCACCCATCTCCACCCACTACTCACACAACTCCCTCCCTAAGGACATGTGACTCAGCCCCAGATGCCTTGACTAAGCCACCATCACAGGTGGACTATTTGGAATGTGTGGAGATAAGGGATTACATTCTATAGAACTGATACCAGTATGTGGTTCATGGATTACAGACAAGATTCCAGTCATACTGAATATCTTGTTTTCTTAGTCTGTATTGAAATTTACAGACATCACAATATGAGGCCCATTTTTAAAAACATGTTCAGACCCCTTAAGGCAAGCACTGAGCTTTGATAAAAAGTCTATTCCAATTCACTAAAAACTCTGTTTTTATGGCGAGCTATACCTTTTTTTTTTAACACTTCATTCCTGTACCCCCTTTTGGAAAGATGTGGATAGCTGCATCCACCTTATTGCACAACCAAGCAATACAGAAAAGTTCAGCATGCTTTAGTGTAATATTTAGAGGGATATGAAATCCACATTTTTTCTTTCATGAATCAGATAGAATATGCAATTTTAAGCAACTTTCTAAGTTACTCCTATTATCATTTTTTTTTCGTTCTCTTGGTATGCTTTGTTGAATGAACAGCATTGCACTACTGGTTGCTGACTGAACACTTTGGGTGAGCCAATGACAATCGGTATATATATGCAGCCACCAATCAGCAACTAGAGACTAGCGCTTAGATTACGAGTTTTGGGGTAACAGGGGTGCGGTGCTAACGAGCAGTTTTCTCTCACTGCTCACTTACATGCAACACTGGTATTACGAGTTTTCAGAAACCCGTCGTTAAAAGACAAAAAGTGAGCGTTGAGCAAAATTTTGCTCCAAATCTCACTTCAATACCAGTGCTGCTTAAGTCAGCGTTGAGCTGGTGTAACGTGCTCGTGCACGATTTCCCCATAGGAATCAACGGGGAGAGCCGGTTGAAAAAAAGTCTAACACCTGCAAAAAAGTAGCGTATAACTCAGTAACGCAGCCCCATTGATTCCTATGGGGAAATAAAATTTATGTCTACACCTAACACCATAACATGAACCCCGAGTCTAAACACCCCTAATTTTACACTTATTAACCCCTAATCTTCCGCCCCCAACATCACCGACACCTACATTATAATTATTAACCCCTAATCTGCCGCTCCGGACACCGCCGCCACCTACATTATATTTATGAACCACTAATCTGCTGCCCCCAACATCGCCGACACCTACATTATATTTATTAACCCCTAATCTGCCGCCCCTATGTTGCCACAACCTACCTACACTTATTAACCCCTAATCTGCCGCCCCCAACGTCGCCGCCACAATATTAACTTTATTAACCCTTAAACCTAAGTCTAACCCTAACCCTAACACCCCCTAACTTAAATATAATGTAAATAAATCTAAATAAATATTCCTATCATTACCTAAATAATTCCTATTTAAAACTAAAACCTTGCTTGTAAAATAAACCCTAAGCTAGCTACAATATATCGCTACAATATATCTAATAGTTACATTGTATCTAGCTTAGGGTTTATTTTTATTTTACAGGCAAGTATGTATGTATTTTAACTAGGTAGAATAGTTAGTAAATAGTTATTAACTATTTAATAACTACCTAGCTAAAATAAATACAAAAGTACCTGTAAAATAAAACATAACCTAAGTTACACTAACACCTAACACTACACTATAATTAAATAAATTAACTAAATTAAATACAATTACCTAAATTAAAGTACAAAAAAAACAAAAACACTAAATTACAGAAAATAATAAACAAATTACAGATATTTAAACTAATTTCACCTAATCTAATAGTCCTATTAAAATAAAAAAGCCCCCTCAAAATAAAAAAAAAACTTTAGCCTAAACTAAACTACCAATAGCCCTTAAAAGGGCCTTTTGCGGGGCATTGCCCCAAAGAAATTAGCTCTTTTACCTGTAAAAAAAAATACAAACCCCCCCAACAGTAAAACCCACCACCCACACAACCAACCCCCCCAAATAAAATATATTTTATGTTTTATGTTACAGCATTGTACCATAAAACTCATAACTACTGACTTTCAAATGCGTTAGAAATCTTGACAGGATAGGGTGTACCGCTCACTTTTTGGCATCCCAGGACAGACTCGTAATTCCAGCGCTATGAAAAGACCCATAGAAAAAAGACTTTACAACGTTTACGTAAGTCGTTTTGCGGTAAGGCCAAAAAAGTGTACGGTGCCCCTAAACCTGCAAGACTCGTAATACCAGCGGTAGTTAAAAAGCAGCGTTAGCACCTGTTAACGCTCCTTTTTCAGCTACCGCAAAACTCGTAATCTAGGCCTAGGTTCTTTGATGCTCCTGAGCTTGCCTAGATAAATCTTTCAGCAAAGGATACCAAGAAAAGGAAGCAAATTAAATAAAAGAAGTAAATTAGAAAGTTGTTTAAGATTGTATTCTCTATCTGAATCATGAAAGAAAACAAATGGGTTTCATGTCCCTTTAAGTAAAAATGAAGTAATTCAAATCAGTGGTGATAGTATATACTGGCACTTAATAATTATTATAAAATGTATTAAAAATACTTCTAATAATTAAAAACAGTGATACCCTCAGCCTATAGGAGTAACAAAGTTATGTGTTCAAACCCTGGGCTATCCTTAAAAAAAGGAAGTTTTGATACAGTTTGCTGAGATAGACAAACATTAAAGGGACATAAAACCCAATTGTTTTCTTTCATGATTTATATAGAACATCACATTTTAAACAACTTTCTAATTTACTTCTATTATCATATTTTCTTTGTTTTCTTGTTTTTCTTAGTTGAAAAGCAGAAATGTGAGCTCAAGAGTGTGCACGTTTCTGCAGCACTATATAGCAGTAGTTTTGCAACAATGTTAAACTGTAGCAGGAGCACTAAATTGCAGCACTATTTCCTGTACTGTAGTGCTTCAGACATGTGCACGCTACCTACCTAGGTATCTCTTCAACAAAGAATAACATGAGAATGAGATAAATTTGATAATAGAAGTGAATTGGAAACTTTTTAAAAATTGTATTCTCTTTCTGAATCATGAAATAATTTTTTTAGGTTTAATGTCCCTTTAACATGTTACCAAATTTAGCAGTAATTGATTATTAAAATACATATATTTACAATAATGTTTAGAATTAAATATCTATAATTTATTTAGTATTTTACTAGAAAACATTCGGCTAGATTATGAGTTTTGCGTTATGAGCGGCTCGGTGCTAACTTGCAAGTTATTGTCACCGCTCACCTCCCTATAGCGCTGCTATTACAGGTTTGCAAAAACCTGGCGTTAGCAGGCAATATTGCAGCGTTGAGCAAAATAGAGCTCCATACCGCACCCAAATACCAGCGCTGCTTTTAGCTGGTTTTACGTGCTCGTGCACGATTTCCCCATAGACATAAATGGGGAAAGCTGGCTAAAAAAAAGCCTAACACCTGCAATAAAGGAGTGTAAAGCTCCGTAACACAGCCCCATTGATTCCTATGGGGAAAGAAAAGTTATGTTTACACCTAACACCCTAACCTAAACCCGAGTCTAAACACCCCAAATCTGCCGCCCCGACATCGCCGCCACCTACATTATACTTATTAACCCCTAATCTGCTGCCTCCGACATCGCCACCACCTACATACAGTTATTAACCCCTAATCTGCCACTCCCGACATCGCCGCCACCTACATTATACTTATTAATCCCTAATCTGCCGCCCCCAATGTCGCCGACACCTACCTACACTTATTGACCACTAATCTGCCGCCCCGACATCGCAGATTTGGGGAGTCTAAACACCCCAAATCTGCCGCCCCGACATCGCCGCCACCTACATTATACTTATTAACCCCTAATCTGCTGCCTCCGACATCGCCACCACCTACATACAGTTATTAACCCCTAATCTGCCGCTCCCGACATCGCCGCCACCTACATTATACTTATTAATCCCTAATCTGCCGCCCCCAATGTCGCCGACACCTACCTACACTTATTGACCACTAATCTGCCGCCCCCAATGTCGTCGCTACCTACCTACACTTATTAACCCCTAATCTGCCGCCACCCAACGTCGTTGCTACCTACCTACACTTATTAACCCCTAATCTGCCACCCTTAACATTGCCGCCACTATACTAAAGTTATTAACCCCTAAACCTAACCCTAACACCCACTAACTTAACATAATTTAAATTATTCCAAATAAAAATTACAATTGCTACCTAAATAATTCCTATTTAAAACTAAATACTTACCTGTAAAATAAAACCTAAGCTAGCTGCAATATAACTAATAGTTACATTTTATCTATCTTAGGTTTTATTTTAATTTCACAGGTAAATTTGTATTTATTTTAAATAGGTAGACTAGTTAGTAATTAGTTATTAACTATTTACTAACTACCTAGTTAAAATAAATACAAATTTACCTGTAAAATAAAACCTAACCTGTCTTACACTAACACCTAACACTACACTAAAATTAAATAAATTACATTAATTAAATGCAATTAACTAAATTACAAAAAAAATAAACACTAAATTACACAAAATAAAACTAATTACACCAAATCTAATAGCCCTATCAAAATTAAAAAGCCCCTCGAACATAAAGAAAAAAACACTAGCCAAAAATAAACTGCCAATAGCCCTTAAAAGGGCCTTTTGCGGGGCATTGCCCCAAAGAAATCAGCTCTTTTACCTGTAAAAAAAAAATACATACAACCCCCCAACAGTAAAACCCACCACCCACACAACCAAACCCCCCCAAATAAAATCCTATCTCAAAAACCTAAGCTCCCCATTGCCATGAAAAGGGCATTTGGATGGGCATTGTCCATAAAAGGGCTTTTAGCTCTTTTTCAGCCCAAACCCTAAGCTAAAAATAAGCTCTTCATACGGTCTGGGACCGTATGAAGAGGATGCTCCGTGCCGGATGTCTTGAAGATGAAGATAGAAGATGCCGTCTGGATGAAGACTTCTGCCCGCCTGGAGGATCACTTCTTTCCACTTTGATGAAGACTTCTCCTGGCTTTGTTGAGGACTTCTTTCCTCTTGGATGAAGACTTGTCCCGATTTGTTGAGGACTTCTTGCCGCTTCGATGAAGACTTCTCCCGGCTTCCTTGAGGATGGATGTCCGGTCTTCAAAAACTGTAAGTGGATCTTTGGGGGTTAGTGTTAGGTTTTTTAAGGGTTTTTTGGGTGGGTTTTATTTTTAGATTAAGGTTTGTGCTGAAAAAGAGCTAATTGCCATTTTAAGGGCAATGCCCATCCAAATGTCCTTTTCAGGGCAATGGGGAGATTAGGTTTTTTAGATAGGATTTTATTTGGGGGGTTTGGTTGTGTGGGTGGTGGGTTTTACTGTTGGGTGGTTGTTTCTAATTTTTTTTACAGGTAAAAGAGCTGATTCCTTTGGGGCAATGCCCCGCAAAAGGCCCTTTTAAGGGCTATTGGCAGTTTAGTTTAGGCTAGTGGGTTTTTTATTTTGGGGGGCTTTTTAATTTTGATAGGGCTATTAGATTAGGTGTAATTAGTTTAAATATTTGATAATTTCTTTTTTATTTTGTGCAATTTAGTGTTTGTTTTTGTAATTTAGTTAATTGTATTTAATTAATGTAATTTATTTAATTTTAGTGTAATGTTAGGTGTTAGGGTAAGACAAGTTAGGTTTTATTTTACAGGTAAATTTGTATTTAATTTAACTAGGTAGCTAGTAAATAGTTAATAACTATTTCCTAACCAGTCTACCTAGTTAAAATAAATACAAACTTACCTGTGTAATAAAAATAAAACATAAGGTAGATACAATGTAACTATTAGTTATATTGTAGCTAGCTTAGGTTTTATTTTACATGTAAGAATTTTGTTTTAAATAGGAATTATTTAGGTAGTAATTGTAATTTTTAATTTGGAATAATTTAAATTATTATTAAATTAAGTTAGTGGGTGGTAGGGTTAGAGTTAGATTTAGGGTTAGGTTTAGGGGTTAATAACTTTAGTATAGTGGCGGCGATTTTGGGGGCAGCAGATTAGGGGTTAATAACAGTAATGTAGGTTGTGGCAATGTTAGGGACAGCAGATTAGGGGTTAATAATATTTAACTAGTTTTTGCAATGCGGGAGGGCAGCAGTTTAAGGGTTAATATGTTTATTATAGTGGTGGCGATGTCCAGAGCGGCAGATTAGGGGTTAATAATTTTATTTTCATGTTTGTGATGCGGGAAGGCCTTGGTTTAGGGGTTAATAGGTAGTTTATGGGTGTTAATGTACTTTTTAGCACTTTAGTTATTAGTTTTATGCTACAGCTCTGTAACATAAAAGCCATAACTACTGACTTTCAGTTTACGGTACGGATCTTGACGGTATAGACTGTACCGCTTACTTTTTGGCCGGACAGGAAAACTCGTATTACCGGCGCTGTGGAAGTCCCATTGAAAAAGGACTTTTTGAAAGCTGCGGTAGTTACATTGCGTTACAACCAAAAAAGTGTGCGGTACTGCTATACCTGCAAAACTTGTAATACCAGCGGTAGTGAAAAAGCATCGTTATGAGGCTTTTTCACTCATAACGCAAAACTTGTAATCTAGCCGATAGATTGTAATCCTTAATTTATGGCTAGATTACAAGTGGAGCGTTAATTACCGCATTCGCAAGTGTGATAACTGCCTTTTGTGTTTGTCAGGTTGCGCTGGTATTATTAGTTGAAAGTAAAAGTTATTGCTCCATCGCTAACCCAACAAGCGCAAAAAGCCGAATTTATGCTATTGTGCTCGCGATAACCTATTCCCCCATAGAAGTCAATAAGAAAAAAAAACTAAAATCCTACTTGTGCGCAAACCTGAATCGCCATAAGCCCCTACTCTAATAACACCTAAACCGCAACATAGCCCACTGCAAAGTCCCGACTATGCTATTAACCCCTAAACTGCCAGCCTCCACATCGCAAAGTCTTCACTACAATATTAACCCCAAAACCCCCAGACCCCCAATGCAAAGTAACTCACTACACTATTAACCCCTAAACCACCAGCTGCCCCAACTCAAAGTAACCCACTAACATCTAAACCCCCAAAAATAACCTAAGTTAACCCAAAATAGACTAACACTATCTTTACAAAACAAAACTACCTTTAAAAATAAAAAATAAAATCTAAACAATTTTTTTTTAATCTAGGCAGCAAAAGAGCTAAATGCCGTTTTACACTACCTAAACAAGTTTGAGCGGTAAATGCGATTGTGTTTGCTCAATCCCATTTACTTTTAACTTTACGAGAGCATATTACAGCTCAATGCTACCCATAGAAAATATAGGGTGCGTAAATTACTGTGAGTTTGTGCAAACAAATTTGCAGTAGTTTTAACTAACAGCGTGCCAGTTGTAATATTTGAGCATAAAGAACGCCTCAATCTTGTGATCGTATTTACGCCCCTCGTGCTAATGATAACGCTTACATTTTTATCTGGCCCTTTGTGTTTTTTAAAGTAAATTGATCCTGGAGACGGAACCATAAATACTTTTTTTACAAAGTTTAGTAAAAATATTTTTCATCCATACTTTTGTTTAATACTATTCATATATTTTTTGCATTCTAGGTATTTTGTTTAATATTTTATGGGAGCATTTTCTGCTAAAAAAACAACCCCCCCCCCCCCTCCACAAAGCATAGTATGTTTGGATAGCTCACAAAACTGTATATAGAGCAAAAGAGCAATACAGCTTCACAAATAGCTCAGCAGTGAAATTACTTTAATAAAGAAAATCAATATTTAGGCAAAAATAAAATTATAAATACTAACTATCACCTAGATAGTTTAACTTAGGGGGGTGTTAGTGTTAGGGTTAGACTTAGCTTTAGGGGTTAATAAATTTATTAGAGTAGCGGTGAGGTCCGGTCGGCAGATTAGGGGTTAATACTTGAAGTTAGGTGTCGGCGATGTTAGGGAGGGCAGATTAGGGGTTAATACTATTTATTATACAGGGAGTGCAGAATTATTAGGCAAGTTGTATTTTTGAGGATTAATTTTATTATTGAACAACAACCATGTTCTCAATGAACCCAAAAAACTCATTAATATCAAAGCTGAATATTTTTGGAAGTAGTTTTTAGTTTGATTTTAGTTTTAGCTATTTTAGGCGGATATCTGTGTGTGCAGGTGACTATTACTGTGCATAATTATTAGGCAACTTAACAAAAAACAAATATATACCCATTTCAATTATTTATTTTTACCAGTGAAACCAATATAACATCTCAACATTCACAAATATACATTTCTGACATTCAAAAACAAAACAAAAACAAATCAGTGACCAATATAGCCACCTTTCTTTGCAAGGACACTCAAAAGCCTGCCATCCATGTATTCTGTCAGTGTTTTGATCTGTTCACCATCAACATTGCGTGCAGCAGCAACCACAGCCTCCCAGACACTGTTCAGAGAGGTGTACTGTTTTCCCTCCTTGTAAATCTCACATTTGATGATGGACCACAGTTTCTCAATGGGGTTCAGATCAGGTGAACAAGGAGGCCATGTCATTAGATTTTCTTCTTTTATACCCTTTCTTGCCAGCCACGCTGTGGAGTACTTGGACGCGTGTGATGGAGCATTGTCCTGCATGAAAATCATGTTTTTCTTGAAGGATGCAGACTTCTTCCTGTACCACTGCTTGAAGAAGGTGTCTTCCAGAAACTGGCAGTAGGACTGGGAGTTGAGCTTGACTCCATCCTCAACCCGAAAAGGCCCCACAAGCTTATCTTTGATGATACCAGCCCAAACCAGTACTCCACCTCCACCTTGCTGGCGTCTGAGTCAGACTGGACCTCTCTGCCCTTTACCAATCCAGCCACGGGCCCATCCATCTGGCCCATCAAGACTCACTCTCATTTCATCAGTCCATAAAACCTTAGAAAAATCAGTCTTGAGATATTTCTTGGCCCAGTCTTGACGTTTCAGCTTGTGTGTCTTGTTCAGTGGTGGTCGTCTTTCAGCCTTTCTTACCTTGGCCATGTCTCTGAGTATTGCACACCTTGTGCTTTTGGGCACTCCAGTGATGTTGCAGCTCTGAAATATGGCCAAACTGGTGGCAAGTGGCATCTTGGCAGCTGCACGCTTGACTTTTCTCAGTTCATGGACAGTTATTTTGTGCCTTGGTTTTTCCACATGCTTCTTGCAACCCTGTTGACTATTTTGAATGAAACGCTTGATTGTTCGATGATCACGCTTCAGAAGCTTTGCAATTTTAAGAGTGCTGCATCCCTCTGCAAGATATCTCACTATTTTTGACTTTTCTGAGCCTGTCAAGTCTTTCTTTTGACCCATTTTGCCAAAGGAAAGGAAGTTGCCTAATAATTATGCACACCTGATATAGGGTGTTGATGTCATTAGACCACACCCCTTCTCATTACAGAGATGCACATCACCTAATATGCTTAATTGGTAGTAGGCTTTCGAGCCTATACAGCTTGGAGTAAGACAACATGCATAAAGAGGATGATGTGGTCAAAATACTCATTTGCCTAATAATTCTGCACTCCCTGTAGGGTTTTTGAGGCAGGAGTGAGGCGGATTAGGGGTTAATAATTGTAGGTAGGTGGTGGCGACATTGGGGGCGGCAGATTAGGGGTTAATAAATATTATGTAGGGGTCGGCGGTGTTAGGGGCAGCAGATTAGGGGTACATAGGGATAATGTAGGTGGCGGCGGTGTGCGGTCGGCAGATTAGGGGTTAAAAAAATTTAAGCAGGGGGTGTCAATCAACCCAATCGTATTCGATCGGTTTGATTTCTGTCTGCAGCCTCAGAGCAGGTGGACAAGTTATGGAGCAGCAGGGGCATCAAGCTCCATAAAGCCTGTGCACCCTTAACTTGTTTAGCTGTATTAGGGACCCAGGTTTAGGAAGAGAACGTAACAAGGTACCTGGGCTTGTCCCATTTGGCCAGATACCGTAACTAACTCTTCCAGTTTTGCTTTTAATCTTAGCTGAGAGCTTGTAAGCGAGTGCTGGACTTTTTTTGTGTATTCATTTATTTTGTAATTTTCCCTATGGGCCTTGCATTCAGACTTGTCTGCGGTTAACTACCTGGGACTCTGGAGACAGCACAGCTTCCTTTCCTGAGAGTGCTAGTGAACACCCAGGTCTGAGCATGTTGCAGGGTCATGGGATGTGTACCCAGTCCAGTCTGAGAGTGCAGTCCCCTTCCGTGTTTTGTATATATATATATATACTGTGTACTATTTGAAAGCTTTGTGAAAGAGAATCTTTTGACTTGGCTAATCAGTGGGGGGGGGGGCAAGTCTATTACCCATTTTAAATAAAAAAAAAACCTGTACTTTCAGGAAACGACTGTACAACGTGGCAGAATGACATTCCATCATCCAACAATGGCTCCAAATATATCCAATATCTCACATAATACAAAGTCAAGTCATCTGTAGCTATTACAGATAATTTGTGCTGGGGGCGCGTGATAACTAAGACAAAGAGAGCAAAAATCTATCATGTCTAGATCTGAAGAAAAGGTTATTTTTTTTTTTTAATTGCTTTCTAAATTAAACACATTTCTAAATTCTTTTTTTCTAACTATTTTAACCTTTGCATACTATGGGGTAGATTTAACAAATGCCGGACGGACATGATTCACTGTAGTATGCTGTCGGCATTTAACATTGCACAAGCTTTTCTTGTGAAATGCTTGTGCAATGCGGCCCCCTGCACATTTGCGCTAGCAGGGGTTTAAACTGCAGGTATCTGATAGAGAGTTACTGCACAGGTGCAAACACATCAGCACTGGAATGTACTGAAATCTAAATTTCAATATGGTGGCATCAAAGACAAGAAAGAGGCATGAAATGAACTAGTGTCGGGGTGATTGATCTCGCCCCCTTTGAGATGGTGGAGAGGAAAGAGAAGCAGGTTATATTTCTTAAGTATGTGGCAGTATGCTCGTTTATGTGAACCTGCTTCACACAGACCAAAAGGCTGCAGCTTAATTATGTACTTCATATAAAAATATAATCATAACTCCAACTAGACCCATGCTTGGGGTAACACTAAATATTATATATAAAAATATATTTAGCAGTAAATTAAAACCAAAAAACAAATGGCTGGTCTTAATTTTAAATAAATTCTTTAATTTCCTTTACTATTTATTGAGTGACCAAATCACTTTACCTAGCTCAAAAACACCAAACTCCTAACACTGCAACAAACTACAATGTCTTTCCTTCTCTAGCCAATCACAGGTAAGGAGCACAGGTGCTAAATGTAACAACATTAACAGACATACACGAAAAGATTGACTAAACGCATTGTGCAAAACATTTCGATGAAAACCTGGAACTAAAATGTAGCCGTCAACTACTTTTAGTGGCCTAGTTTTCATTAAGTTGGTAAATTGTGGAAAATAGTGATAAAAACATTTATCTTCATTAAAGTCTATGGAGAATTTTTATGTTACTACCAGTTTCCAAATTATACCACCTCAATGGAAAGTAGGCCAGTGGCCTAGTTTCCATTGAGGTGGTAAAGTTTGGACACTGTTGGTAAAAACATTTATCTCCATTAAAGTCTATGGAGAAGTTTTTGTAATGCTCGTGGGATATTCCACTCTCAGACCAAACTTGGCCAGTAGTCTTCTTATCCCGGCGTCAAGCTGGAATAATAGGGAATATCCCAGAGCAGAGAAAGTTCACAAATGAGGTAAGCAGTACTCACACTATGCAGGGTAGTCTATGGCGGCAGCAGGTAGGAATCAGCGGTTAGGCAGTTCAAGGGAAAACCACTTGAGGGACTGGAAACAGACAGGATAGTCTTTGACGGCAACATGCAGGGAATCAGCGGTTAGGCAGTTTAAGGGTAAACCACTTGTAGGACTAGAAACAGACAGGATAGTCTCTGACGGCAATAGGTAGGGAATCCAGCGGTAAGGCAGTTCAAGGGTAAATCAATAGAATGGTCAGGCAGGCAGAGTTCGGCAACAGAATGGCAATCCAATATTTTAGGGTTAAGGCAAGCAGAGAAGTCAAAACAAGCAGAGTGCATCAACAGTAAAGCAGTTCAGTAATTCAGGGGTTAAGGCAAGCAGAGTAGTCAAAACAGGCAAAGTTCATCAACAGTTAAGCAGTCCAGCAATTCAGGGGTTAAGGCAAGCAGCGTAGTCAAACAGGCAGAGTTCAGCAACAGTGAATCAATACAGCAATTCAGCATACAGATATACAGCACCCAGGAGCACAAGAAGTAACACCTATACTTGGGCACAGGTGAGAAAGACTGAGGCCTTTACATAGGGAAGACAGGGCGGGCGGTGATGATGTCATCACCGTGCTGCAGTTACACTGCCATCATCACTGTGCTGTAGTTACACTGCCGTATCCCTAGCAACACAAGGAGTGCCTGTGTCCATGGCAACGGCCACAGTAGAGCAGAGGAGCAGCGTGACAGTTTAATGTTAACACCAGTTTCCAAACTTTACTACGTCAATGGAAACTAGGCCTTTATTGAAAACTTTGGTAGCTTACGGCTCCATTTTTACCAACTAAATAGAAATTAGCCCTAAGTAGCCAGCACTTAGCTAAAAAAATAAAAAAAAATCATAAACTTTTCAACGTAATATTATTTTAAATTTTTAAGTGTATTATGACTGCATTTTAAATACATTATTGTTGTATTTTAATTTAATACATGTATTAAAGTCAAATTCAGTCACCTGTAACAACTACAGTAAGTGCTAGATTACAAATGGCGCGCTAACTGTTTCCCAGGTCTAGCAATACACTGTCGGCATTTATCATTGCACAAGCAGTTCTTGTGAACTGCTTGAAATGCCGCCCCCTGCAGATTCGCGGGCAATCAGCCGCTACCAGGGGGTGTCAATCAGCCCCAATCATATAGGATCGGATGGATTGATGTCCGCAGCCTCAGAGCAGGTGGACCAGTTATGAAGCAGCGGTCTAAACAGGGGCATCAAGCTCCATTCAGAGCTTGATAATTTGGCCCGTATGTGACTTTTAAAACCAATTGGAGTTGACAAGCTGGATCAAGCCTCTAAAAGTCAGTGGTTTTTGAATTGTCACAAAGCCTTCTTGCAGCATGTTGTGTTTAGCAAGTTGCTTATCAAGGGTGGCTTTTTTCTTAGAATAGAATAGAACCCAATACATCCTAATACTAGTAGCCAGCATTTGGGGCACATTAACAATAACATGAATATCACTGATCTGAATGGACAGCTAGTACTGTCTCAAAAAAATAATTTTCTTCATATTTCCAATAATTGTGAGAACATATTCAACCAACATTGTCGCACCATTATTTAAAAATAATTCTTGATTATTTGTTCATTAAATTATTTTGTAAATATTCTCCATTGTGTTTGCTTTAGGTGTTAGCTATGTCTTAAAAAATAAACATTAGTGTACTGACATCTCCTATTTGTGGGCTACAAGTCTTGTTTATTTTAAACCACACTCTTCATACAGTTAGAGAAATGCGGCAAAGAAAAACTCTGTTGTGTACATTGAGAATGAGGTTTTGATATCTTGGTCTGTTCAGTGAGGTTTTGAAATCTCAGCCTGTTCAGTGAGGTTTTGAAATTGCGGTCTATACAATGAGGTTTTGAAATCTCAGTCTGTTCAGTGAGGTTTTGAAATCTCAGCCTGTTCAGTGAGGTTTTGAAATCTCAGCCTGTTCAGTGAGGTTTTGAAATCGCGGTTTATACAATGAGGTTTTGATATCTCAGCCTGTTCAGTGAGGTTTTGAAATCTCAGCCTGTTCAGTGAGGTTTTGAAATCGCGGTTTATACAATGAGGTTTTGATATCTCAGCCTGTTCAGTGAGGTTTTAAAATCTCAGCCTGTTCAGTGAGGTTTTGAAATCTCAGCCTGTTCAGTGAGGTTTTGAAATTGCGGTCTATACAATGAGGTTTTGAAATTGAGGTCTGTACAGCAAGTTCAGCAACGTTGGACTATATTTAAAGGGATATAAAACCCAAATTTTTCTTTCATCTTTAAGACAGAGCATGCCATTTTAAACAACTTTCTAATTTACTTCTATTATCAATTTTTCTTCATTCTCTTGTATCTTTTTTTGAAAAGCAGGGACGTATGCTTTGAAGCCTGCCTATTTCTGGAACACTATATGGCAGTAGTTTGGCAAGAATGTCAACCATTTGCAAGAGAACTAGATGGTAGCACTTTTTTCTTCCATGTAGTGCTCCAGATGCCTACCTAGGTATCTCTTCAACAAAGAATATCATGGGAACGAAGCACATTTGATAATAGAAGTAAATTGGAATATTTTATCATTGTATGCTCTGTCTGAATCACAAAATAAATTGTTTGGGTTTCATATCCCTTTAAATTCTCAGCTCTTTTCATGGTTTACAGCGTGAGAACCGTAAAAATAACATTTAAGTAGATTAGAATAGTCGCGGCCACTTGCTTCTATGAGAAAATGATTTCCTGCACTGCTCATCTAGTTTTTAGATAAAACGTTATCTTTCCAAACAATGATGGAAATAAATAAATACTTATAAAATATAAAAAAAAAATAATTAGGCAAACACGCCCAGTATACCCATCATGCCTATATACAAATAGCATTCAGATTGTGTAACACTCAGGATAGATTTGGATAGCAAAGTTTCATTTTAAACGTGCAAAAAATGTTTCCCCTAGACACTGTACAAAGGGATTTTTTTTTGGCTTTACTTTTACACTATTTTGCCTGATCTTTTTGCCTTTTGTGAGCCTTAAGTTTTAGTTGATGTTTGTCAGGGGTAAAACACATTGTAAACACAATACTAAATTTTGTTTAGCTCTTCCCATTGATTTTAATTGGAGATGCAAATTGTAAACTGCTGGAGAGATTTAAGAAGCTTAAAGTGAG
The DNA here is from genome assembly GCF_027579735.1 of Bombina bombina. Classification (NCBI taxonomy): domain Eukaryota; kingdom Metazoa; phylum Chordata; class Amphibia; order Anura; family Bombinatoridae; genus Bombina; species Bombina bombina. Next base: position 115,866,970 of record NC_069506.1, read on the forward strand.
AAAATCGGGTCAATGATGTGAGCAGACAAGAGACATTAAAGGGACATGAAACACAAATTGTATTTTTTATGATTCCGATAGAGCATAAAATTTCAAAACAACTTTCCAATTTAACTCTGTTATATAATTTGCTTCATTCTCTTGGTATGCTTTGTTGAAGGAGCTGCAATGCACTACCGGAAGCTGGCTTAAAGTCAAAGACGAGGCATATATGTGCAGCTTCTGAGCCTACCTAAGTATACTTTTCTTTAAAGAATACAAAGCAAACAAAACCAATTAGATAATAGAAATAAATTAGAAAGTTATTTAAAATTGCATGCTCTGTCTAAATCATGAAAGAAAAAAAATTGCGTTTTAAGTCCCTTTAAGTGTTAGAAAAAACAATGCTTTACGGCAGATGATAATTCATTAACAGCAACCATGTAAACCCATCCTTAGTGGGAGATTGTTCAGCTCAGTAGGATACGGAAATAGATACTCAACTTGGGCCACCAAGAAAGACTCTATCTTGCTTTCCCATCGCATAGTTGTACTTCTCAATATAATCAGAAATTGTAATGATGTGTCAAATATAATTTTACGTTTTAAACCAGCTCAGACCTATGGGATTCTCCTAATTGAAGCATATGTCCATGTGTCACCTATTTCTGTTTATTATAATCAGTTTTGTTATGAACTTATTGAATATTTTATGTATTGTGGAACATCTTGCAGTCTCTGATCTGTCTCTACTTTTTATTAAAAAAACCATGGTATTTTCCAGATCAGATATGTAATTAACTATTGTACCCAAGTTTGCTAGGGACAAATGTTCCCTGACTTTCTATATAAGCAAACATTTTCATCTAAACATAGACACTTTAAACATCTATTGCCTGAAGGAGGATGTGAAAAACAATTAAATGTCCTTTGCTTTACCATCTAGGCTCTTACTGATGTGAGTATATTGACATTATAAATAGTGACTGCCTTTGTTCTAAATGACCCTCAGATACCATTGTTTTTCTCTGGGCGATGATTTGCTATAATGCTTAATAGAAAATCTGAATTATGTTGTACATTCTACAGTTTGAATGAAAAGGTTAGTATATTATTATATATGGACTTTAAGAATACTGTTTATTGTAGCTGAGCTATGTGTAAAATTCAAGACAATATTTTATTTTGAAGCTGAAGTGTCCTCAAACGCAGGTTTATTAGACAACCCTGACATTTTAGTCCACTTATGACCAGTGATGTCACACTCGCTATTGGTCTCAAACAAACAGATTTAGCTGATAATGAAAAAGAGGCTATTAATTACCCAGTTACATTTTTGATTGGCTGTAGTGGGTAGCTAAGTGAATGCAACACAGACTGTATGGTAAATAAAGTTCTCGCTATAACTATAGTTGATATTTCACCCTCTTGTAGGCAGCAAACCATTTTCTTAGATGTATTCTTATCATGCTCATTAATCTCCAAACTTTCTGTTTACCATTCAGTAAGATCCTAAATTTACTTGTAAGCTGAAAGCTTCCTACAATTTATAGCAATGACAAATACACAAATCTCTTTAAAAGGAACAAGCTTTGTAGAAAATGTGGTGATCATTTAATCAAAATGTTTGTAAATGTGCAATTTTCTCAGACTCTTTTGTGATTAATTATAAAGCATATGTACTCCTAACCAGTCAGATTGTGGTCTCATTCACATTAAAAACGATTTGTTTATCAGGACTATTTACAGTTCTCTGTAGGTTCAATGGAAGTGATTTTTCATTTCAGTGCGTTTATATTAACCTTGAAAATTGTCTTGGAATGAAGGTTTAAGGTCATTGTAGCTTAAAAAAAATCACCCTTTCAAACATTGGCCTGAAAAAGTGGCCAGTCACAATAAGTAAGTCAGTTGGAGTGGAAAAAAAGATTTCATCAGTTTGTTTTTAAATATGAATGAATACTTTTAAACACATATGTTCTTTGCAAAAATACTAATGTTTTTAAAGTTTCCTGATTGTTTAGATTAATAAAAAAAAAACTATTTAAAGCATTTCTAAACCCCTGTTCTTGCTTAACCCATTCTTTACAGAACTCTGAGGTGTTTTAGCTGTTTTTGTTCTGGGATAACAAAGGCCGTACAACTTTGACTTTGCTAATGCGCCTTTACTTACTTGTAATTACTTTGGCCTAGATTTAGAGTTGGGCGGTAGCCGCGAAAACCAGCGTTAGAGGCTCCTAACGCTGGTTTTTAACGCTCTCTGGTATTTGGAGTCAGTCAGGAAAGGGTCTAACTCTCACTTTCCAGCCGCGACTTTTCCATACCGCAGATCCCCTTACGTCATTTGCGTATCCTATCTTTTCAATGGGATCTTTCTAACGCCGGTATTTAGAGTCGTGGCTGAAGTGAGCGTTAGAAATCTAACGACCAAACTCCAGCCGCAGAAAAAAGTCAGTAGTTAAGAGCTTTTTGGGCTAACGCCGGTTCATAAAGCTCTTAACTACTGTGCTCTACAGTACACTAACACCCATAAACTACCTATGTACCCCTAAACCGAGGTCCCCCCACATCGCCGCCACTCGATTACATTTTTTAACCCCTAATCTGCCGACCGCCACCTACGTTATACTTATGTACCCCTAATCTGCTGCCCCTAACACCGCCGACCCCTATATTATATTTATTAACCTCTAATCTGCCTCCCACAACGTCGCCGCCAGCTACCTACAATAATGAACCCCTAATCTGCGGAACGCAAAGCGCCGCCACCGACGTTATCCTTATGTACCCCTAATCTGCTGCCCCTAACACCGCCGACCCCTATATTATATTTATTAACCCCTAATCTGCCCCCACAACGTCGCCGCCACCTACCTACACTTATTAACCCCTAATCTGCCGAGTGGACCGCACCGCTACTATAATAAAGTTATTAACCCCTAATCCGCCTCACTCCCGCCTCAATAACCCTATAATAAATAGTATTAACCCCTAATCTGCCCTCCCTAACATCGCCGAAACCTAACTTCAAACATTAACCCCTAATTTGCCGACCGGAGCTCACCGCTATTCTAATAAATTTATTAACCCCTAAAGCTAAGTCTAACCCTAACACTAACACCCCCCTAAGTTAAATATAATTTAAATCTAACGAAATAAATTAACTCTTATTAAATAAATTAATCCTATTTAAAGCTAAATACTTACCTGTAAAATAAACCCTAATATAGCTACAATATAAATTATAATTATATTGTAGCTATTTTAGGATTTATATTTATTTTACAGGTAACTTTGTATTTATTTTAACCATGTACAATAGCTATTAAATAGTTAAGAACTATTTAATAGCTAAAATAGTTAAAATAATTACAAAATCACCTGTAAAATAAATCCTAACCTAAGTTACAATTAAACCTAACACTACACTATCAATAAATTAATTAAATACAATATCTACAAATAAATACAATGAAATAAACTAACTAGTACAAAAAATAAAAAGAACTAAGTTACAAAAAATAAAAAAATATTTACAAACATTAGAAAAATATTACAACAATTTTAAACTAATTACACCTACTCTAAGCCCCCTAATAAAATAACAAAGCCCCCCAAAATAAAAAAATGCCCTACCCTATTCTAAATTAAAAAAGTTCAAAGCTCTTTTACCTTACCAGCCCTGAACAGGGCCCTTTGCGGGGCATGCCCCAAAGAATTCAGCTCTTTTGCCTGTAAAAAAAACATACAACCCCCCCTAACATTACAACCCACCACCCACATACCCCTAATCTAACCCAAACCCCCCTTAAATAAACCTAACACTAAGCCCCTTAAGATCTTCCTACCTTATCTTCACCATACCAGGTTCACCGATCCGTCCTCAGAAGTCTTGATCCAAGCCTCGGAAGTGTTGATCCAAGCCCAAGCGGGGGGCTGAAGAGTGACGTCCATCCTCGGGCTGAAGTCTGGATTCTTTGGCTGTTCCGATCAGCCAATAGAATGCGAGCTCAATCTGATTGGCTGATTGGATCAGCCAATCGGATTGAACTTGATTCTGATTGGCTGATTCCATCAGCCAATCAGAATTTTCCTACCTTAATTCCGATTGGCTGATAGAATCCTATCAGCCAATCGGAATTCGAGGGACGCCATCTTGGATGACGTCATTTAAAGGAACCGTCATTCGGCGAGTAGGCGTCGGTTGAAGAGGTTGGATCCGCGTCGGTTGGAAAGAAGATGGCTCCGCTCCGCTCCAGAAGAAAGAAGATTGAAGATGCGGCTTGATAGAAGACTTCATCCCGATGATGGACTTCCGACTTCAGCCCGATGATGGATTTCTTCAGCCGCCGCTTGGATCCAGACTTCAGCCCGAGGATGGACGTCACTCTTCAGCCCCCCGCTTGGGCTTGGATCAAGACATCGGAGGAGCTCTTCTGGACCGATCGGTGAACCCGGCGAGGTGAAGACAAGGTAGGAAGATCTTCAGGGGCTCAGTGTTAGGTTTATTTAAGGGGGTTTGGGTTAGATTAGGGGTATGTGGGTGGTGGGTTGTAATGTTGGGGGGGGGGGTATTGTATGGTTTTTTTTTACAGGCAAAAGAGCTGAATTCTTTGGGGAATGCCCCGCAAAGGGCCCTTTTAAGGGCTGGTAAGGTAAAAGAGCTTTGAACTTTTGTAATTTAGAATAGGGTAGGGCATTTTTTTATTTGGGGGGTCTTTGTTATTTTATGAGGGGGCTTAGAGTAGGTGTAATTAGTTTAAAATTGTTGTAATTTTTTTCTAATGTTTGTAAATATTTTTTTATTTTTTGTAACTTAGTTCTTTTTTATATTTTGTAATTTAGTTAGTTTATTTAATTGTATTTATTTGTAGGAATTGTATTTAATTAATTTATTGATAGTGTAGTGTTAGGTTTAATTGTAGATAATTGTAGGTAGTTTATTTAATTAATTTATTGATAGTGTAGTGTTAGGCTTAATTGTAGATAATTGTAGGTAGTTTATTTAATTTATTTATTGATAGTGTAGTGTTAGGTTTAATTGTAACTTAGGTTAGGATTTATTTTACAGGTAATTTTGTAATTATTTTAACTAGGTAACTATTAAATAGTTCTTAACTATTTAATAGCTATTGTACCTGGTTAATATAATTACAAAGTTGCCTGTAAAATAAATATAAACCCTAAAATAGCTACAATGTAATTATTCGTTATATTGTAGCTATATTAGGGTTTATTTTACAGGTAAGTATTTAGCTTTAAATAGGAATAATTTATTTAATAAGAGTTAATTTATTTTGTTAGAATAAAATTATATTTAATTTAGGGGGGGTTAAAAAATGTATTAGAGTAGCGGTGAGCTCCGATCGGCAGATTAGGGGTTAATACTTGAAGTTAGGTGTCGGCAATGTTAGGGAGGGCAGATTAGGGGTTAATACTATTTATTATAGGGTTATTGAGGCAGGAGTGAGGCGGATTAGGGGTTAATACATTTATTATAGTAGCGCTCAGGTCCGGTCGGCAGATTAGGGGTTAATAATTGTAGTTAGGTGGAGGCGACGTTGGGGGCGGCAGATTAGGGGTTAATAAATATAATATAGAGGTCAGCGATGTTAGGGCAGCAGATTAGGGGTACATAGGGATAACGTAGGTGGCGGGGGTGTACGGAGCGGGAAATTAGGGGTTAAAAATAATATGCAGGGGTCAGCGATAGCGGGGGCGGCAGATTAGGGGTTAATAAGTGTAAGGTTAGGGGTGTTTAGACTCGGGGTACATGTTAGGGTGTTAGGTGCAGACGTAGGAAGTGTTTCCCCATAGGAAACAATGGGGCTGCGTTAGGAGCTGAACGCGGCTTTTTTGCAGGTGTTAGTTTTTTTTTTCAGCTCAAACAGCCCCATTGTTTTCTATGGGGGAATCGTGCACGAGCACGTTTTTGAAGCTGGCCGCGTCCGTAAGCACCGCTGGTATCAGGAGTTGCAGTGGCGTTAAATTATGCTCTACGCTCCCTTTTTGGAGCCTAACGCACTGAAAACCCAGCCATTCTGTAAACTCTAAATACCAGCGGTATTTAAAAGGTGCGGCCAGAAAAAAGCACGCGTAGCTAACGCATCCCTTTGGCCGCAAAACTCTAAATCTAGGCGCTAGTTTGCCACTTGTAAAGTCAGCTTCTCCAGCTATGCAAAGCAAACAGTGAGTCATTGGCTGTACTGAGCAAGCAGAGGTTAATAAACACTCTTTGCTTTACTGCATTGAAGTAGGCGGTAGCTTCTGATTGGCTGTACCTCCCTCTTTGGAACAGAAATAAGAAAGAAAATTGCTAAAGGATTTTGCCAACCAGTGAATGGGGCAAATTATCACAGTTTCATTTTGTTAGCAGCTTTAAAGGGACAGTCAAGTCCAAAAAAAACCTTTCATGTTTCAAATAGGGCATGAAATTTTAAACAACTTTCCAATTTACTTTTATCACCAATTTTGCTTTGTTCTCTTGGTATTCTTAGTTGAAAGTTAAACCTAGGAGGATCATATGCTAATTTCTTAGACCTTGAAGGCCGCCTCTAATCTAAATGCATTTTGATAGTTTTTCACTACTAGAGGGCATTAGTTCACGTGTTTCATATAGATAACATTGAGCTCATGCACGTTAGTTTACCATGGAGACAGCTCTGATTGGCTAAAATGCAAGTCTGTCAAAAGAACTGAAATAAGGGGGCAGTCTGCAGAAGCTTAGATATAAGGTAATTACAGAGGTAAAACATGTATAATTATAACTGTGTTGGTTATGCAAAACTGGGGACTTGGTAATTAAGGGATTATCTATCTTTTAAAACAACAAGAATTCTGGTGTTGACTGTCCCTTTAAACAAGTGGCATTTTAGTTTCTCTTTAATTTTAAAGGGACATGAAGCCCAATATTTTTCAGTCATAGATCAGATAGAGATTCCAATTTATACATTTAATTTGCTGTCTTGTTATTCTTTGTTGTATATATATATCTAGATAGGCAATGTTCACATGTCTGGGGCCCTACATGACAGGAAATAGTGCTACCATCTAGTGCTCTTGCTAATGTATGCTGATAGGAATTGCCCTTACCAGAAATGTTGGCACTGTACTTTGGCTAGTACAATGGAACCGGTTTCACTTGTTCTGATCACCGCTGATTCTCTGATGCTGCACGGCTGTTGGAGGTATTCAATCTGCTTTTCGTATCAACAATACCACAAGATAAAAACAAGGGCAACTTACGATCTTACTTTAAAAATGTAACGCTTTATTTTGTAACGCGTTTCTCAACCTATAACTGGTTGTTTCTTCAGACAATACAAAGTGAATAATAAAAATTACAATTAGTAACAATATATACACAATTTTGTTAAAAAACGGAAGTTGTCACTTATGTTATGGCCAATGAATGGCCTACAAATCTATTCAAATTTCTAATTGGTAAGGTGAGTGTTGTAATAGACAGTAACAATTTAACCCCTAAATCGCATTTGATGTGCTAAGTTTAACTGTTTGATGGAAATAGTCGTATTTGAAGAAAAAACAAGTGTTTGACATATCATCCCTTCAGATACTGACTAGATCTAAGGATTATAATTCAATTTCAGTGTGTAAGATAAACTCAATTATACATTAATATCTATTGGTATTAAATAGTTCATTTACTCTCCGGAATAAAAAAACAATAATAAGTTGTCTTTTTTTTAAAGAATGTTAAAATCAGCCAAAAAATCCAAATCTAATCAAACTTAAAGAGATGGCTTCATGATAATGTAATGAACTGAGTTGATGGGAAACTTTAGAAACTGTTTTTAATCTGTGAATTAAATTGCATGCTTATAATTTGTTGTTTGAATTGTTTTGCTGGTTCAATTACATGTGTCTATACAATTGTTTCCACACAACATCAAAATATACTGATTGAATATTATAGACAATCCATAAAAATGCCATGCCTCAAATTTTTACAAAAACTGAAAACATCACATTGATTCGAGGTCATTAAATAAACAATCCAGTGCTAAATATAAAGCATAATATTTAAAGTTGTTTAGTTTATTTACAGTGGATTTAAAAAGTCAACACAGTTTTATGAAATGCATATTTAATTGTGAAATGTAAAGGCAAAAATAACAACAATGTATGAAACCCTTTATTTTTTTTTTATTTATTTATTTTTTTTTAAATATATTTTTATTGAGGCAATAACAGAAGTCAGGTTTACAAACATTGCAATAAGGGCAATATTATAAGTAGTAATACAAGTCATTAACTCCCCACCACAACATACATTCTCTAACTTGCGATGGGGTCGGGGTATTGACCTCAATGCTGCCTCATTTTGATTATTAAATAACGGAACATTCAAATGTCAACTATATAAAAGAGATCCACTTATGGGATCTGGTAACTGGTTTCCAGCAGAAGACTTAATTCTGACATTCACAATTACTCATTGAACATCACATAGAATAGGAAGCAAATATTTTGCAGATGAAAACGTCTAAGATATGCTGGAGTTAAGTTTATGAACAGTAAAGTGTAGAACACTTAATGGACACATCCTGAGGAAGGGTAAGTGGTCCGAAGAACTACTAGTAGGAGTGGGGTTGAGAGAAGAATAAGAGGGGAGAAAGAGGGAGAGAGTGAAGAGAGGAGGGGGGGGGAAAAAAGGGGAAGGGAGGAAGGAAGCCCAGCCGCCTTGGAGGAACGGCCAGATCACCATCAGTCAAATTTCCTCATAGGGATTACTCTCTAACCCAGTCTTTCATCTAATCATTAGTATCTTTTGTCCCTCTGTATTCCTCCCAGGGGAACCAGATAGAGCAGTAAAGATCGTAACGGCCTTCAACCCTTAGCGCATACTCTTCCATTTTTTGGATGTAGTCTAGGGACTCCAGGACTGGGGTTAGCATGACAGGAGTGTGCTTCGCCCACTGTCTGGCAATAATAAGCTTCGCCGTTAAAAGGATAATAACACAGAGTAGTTGGGATGGTTTTGGAAGGTTCTGTAATCCAAGGTGGAAAAGCGCCGTTTCACTAGTAAGAGTGTCAATGAGACCCAGCCTCTGTAGCAAATCCACCACCTGGGCCCAGAAATGTCCTAATTTGGGGCAGTCCCACCAGATGTGTAGGTGAGTACCACGTCGCACGCAGCCCCTCCAGCAATTTGCCGATCGAGATGGGTATATTCTGTGTAACCTGGTCGGGACCCAGTGCCATCTAAGTAGAAGTTTGAGGTAAAGTTCAAACAAATTAGAGCATCGAACTGCTACAACGACATCCTGGAGAGCACGTTGCCATTTCCCATCTGGGGTCACCGCCCCCAAGTCCCTCTCCCAGGCCACTATAGACTGGTTTTTCGTGAAGTAAGGAGAGTTAAGGAGAGTTCTATAGTGGAACGACAAGGCACCCCGTAGGGGTTTACCCCCCAGCCATCTCCTCTCCCACTTGGTAAGGGCTCGCAAATTCGATCTCCGGAATCCCCAGGACAGGAGAAGTGATACCAAACGAAGGTATTCAAAGCGTAACTCTCGAGGGAAATCATCTGACGGGTAAGTATGGGGGGGGGGTGGCTAATGCATCTCCTTGATATAAATCTGAGAGTAACCGGATCTCCAAGGCCTCCCATCTCTTGGGGTGGGAATCAGGGAGGCAGTATAGAAGGGCTTGGATGGAGTGTATTGGGGAGGGGTGCAGAGCAACTTGCTCAAGGGACCTCAGCTCCCTCCAGAGCTTCAGGCAGGTCTTAATTATGCGGTTGTGGATTCCACTCAACATTTCGGCGTGATCTGGGATCCAGATAAGTTCGGTTAGGGCTACGCCCACTGGCAGCGATCCCTGTTCTAGTTGGAACCACCCTGAGGAGCAGTCTCTGACTCCCCAGGCCGTTATATGCGAGAGCATGGCAGCTTTATAATATAGTGAGACATTGGGGACCGACATGCCTCCGCACCTCTTTGGTTTCTGTAACTGGGTCAGTGGGAGTCTCACATGACAGCCTTTCCATATGTATTTTGTAAAGATGGACTGGAAGTGATTGAGTAGATACGCTGGGACAGGGACCGGAAGGCACCTGAACAAGTAGATCAGTTTGGGTAGCAGAAGCATTTTCACAGCCGCGACCCTACCCGTCCAGGAGACCTCCGCGACCCTTCAACCAGCAATCGTCTGCTGGAACTCTGTGAGGAGAGACCCATAATTAGCAGTCACAATTCGTTTGGGGTCATGAGAAAGGACAACCCCCAGGTGTTTTAGACCATCACTAGACCACTTGAACGGATAAGTCCCCTTCAAAGTCTCCAGTGTAGTGTCGGATAAGCCTAGGGTGTAAGCCTCAGTCTTGGTGTAATTAAGTTTGTAGTACGTCAGATTGGCAAATTGTGATAATATTTTAAATAATTCAGGGAGCGATTCCTCCGGCTCAGCCAGGAAGATCGTCAAGTCATCCGTGAACAGTGCCAAGACTTGTGGGGTGTCGTGTAGTACCAAGGGTTGGATAGTGGGGGCCGCCCGGAGCCTGGTGGCCAGAGGCTCCATCATCAGAGTAAATAGAAGAGGAGACAGAGGACACCCCTGTCTCATGCCATTCTTGATCCTGAAGGTTCTAGATACAAACCCCAGTCCCCTCACTCTAGCAGATAGGTCTGAGTAAAGAGCCATGACCGCTTTTGTAAAGGCGCAAGGGAAACCGAAAGATCGCAAGACCTCCACCATGTACTCCCACCGGACCCTGTCGAAAGCTTTTTCAGCATCGAGCGACAGGGTAACCAGTGGGATCCCGAGTGCAGCAGTCTCAAAGAAAATATTCAATAGGCGCCTGGTGTTGTCTGAGCCCTGCCGGCCCGGGGTGAACCCCACCTGATCTGGGTGGACCAAAACCAGAAGGATTTTGTTTAATCTGGAGGCCAAGATTTTTGCGTATAATTTCACATCACCATTTATGAGAGATATTTGGCGATAGTTCTCGCAGAGCTCAGGGTTCTTCCCGGGTTTGGGTATAGTTATAATTGATGCCTCTAAAAACTCTCGGGGGAACTTGCCAGCAGCAATTGCCTCCCTGAACACCCGGGTAAGGAGGGGACAGAGCTTAGCTACAAATTTTTTGTAGAACATGGCATCAAACCCATCAGGCCCTGGAGATTTGTGTGCCTTAAGACTCTTTATCATCATCGCGATCTCCTCCGCCGTGATGGGAGCGGTGAGAAAGTCCATCAGAGTCTCAGGGACCTTCGGCAGCTGGAGTTTATTAAGAAACTCAGAGATGGCCGACACCGGTGCAAAGCTCGAGCAGGGGTCGTCAGAGATCTGATAAAGACCACTATAGTAGTCAGCAAAAACTTCTCCGATGTCACTGGAGGAGTAGAATTTTCTGTCATCTTTCGTTATAAATGCTATTTTCCTTAATAAAGTTCTTTGTTGAAGTTTATGGGCCAGAAGCGTATCCGCTCTGTCTCCTTTGTGGTAGTACCTCTGTTTCAGAAAATAGAGCCCTCTCTGGACCTTTTCCAGTTCACAGGTCTCTATCTGTTTTTTAAGAGCCTGGACTTTCCTTATCAGGGAGTCCGATCTAGACACTCTAAGCCGATTTCTGGAGAGAGTGTACTCATGATAGAGTTGAGCTAAGCTAGCTCCTTTGAGCCGTCTGGTCTCCGACGACCCCTGCATAAAGAGTCCGCGGAGATATGCCTTAAGTGTCGCCCACAAAGTTAGTGCCGTTATGGATCCCGTGTCATTTAGACAGAGGAACTCTTCAATTTCCTGTCTCCAGAGAGGAACCTGCGAGTCCGCGAGAAGATACTCCGGTAAGCGCCAAGAGCATCCGCCCTTCCCGGAGAGAGAGTGATGTCCACAACCACTGTGTCGTGGTCTGACCATGCACACGGCATGATCTTAGCTTCCATTACTGTTTACAACGTCCACGAGTGACAGAAGAAATAGTCGAGCCTTGAGAAAGACCGGGAAGGGGGCGAATAGTAGGTATAGTCATCCACGTCAGGATGCAGGGCTCTCCAGATGTCATGGTACGAGTGCTGAGAGACAGCATTTCTAAAGAGATGAGAGTAATGTTCCTCTCCCCGTTGTGGAAGGTTCCCTCTCTGCGACTTTCTATCCCTGCTCGGGTCCCAAACCAGGTTGCAATCTCCACCTATGATGACTTGCCCTTCCTTAAGTCGGCTCACCTTACTTAGTAGGTGGTTGAGGAATCTGGTCTGGTTGACATTAGGGGAATACAGAGCTACTAGAGTAAGTAGAGTGTTGTCCAGCCGACAGACACATATCATATACCTGCCTGAGGGATCCGATTCAAGGTATATAGGTTCGTAGGAGACATGTCTACCAATTAGAATAGTAACTCCCCTGGCCTTTTTATGAAAGGTGGAGGACAAGCAGGCTGGGAAGTCCCTGGGGTGAAACATAGCAGGCCTCGACCCCGTCCAGTGGGTCTCATGTATATACACGACGTCTAGTCATTGAGTTTTTAAAAATTTGAGAAGAAGGCTTTGCTTAGTAGGGGAATTAAGACTCCGAACATTTAGCGTGGCGATTCTCATAGTTAGGTGGAAGGGGAAAAAAAAAAAAAAAGAGATGGGGGGGGGGGAGGGAGAGGAAGGACTGAGCGAGATAGGAGAAGTTAGAGAAAAGGAACTCTGTAGTATGCTAGGTTCTTCGGACTGGGCAGAGACTACTACACTCTGCCAGATAAGGAGTGCGGAGGATAAAGTGGGGGAGTCAAAGGGCCCCCCTCCACCACCAGTGCATGGTGTATGAGCATTTAACTTCTTGCTGGAGGAGCTGTGGATAGTTAGTCTAGAAGGGCAATGGGAGGGAAAGAAAAGGGAGCGGGGGGAGAAGCGGGAAGGGAGTGGGACAAAGGGTATTAGGCTGGGAGGGGGTAAAGTGGATGGCTCTGCATTATGTTTTTGCTTCTTGGTTATGTAAGATAGGAAATGGACCAATAGTTTTTTAGGGGGAGTGGTGGGAGCAGATGACACTTATGGGTCATGTTAAATGGATAGCTACACATACTTATATAAGCTTCTGCAAGATAGAAATAAGTAGCAGTGGTTACTAGTAACAAACATGGAAATAGAAAGTAATCCAGAATCCTGGGATGAGCATGTACAGTGAGAACATCCTAATAGATAACAATAGACATCAAACAATTGGCAGTTAACATAATGTCTACATTGTAGCGCCTTACCAAACCCCAGACATCATCAAGGTATTTGGGATAGTCCCAATCTCTAGAGAGGGCTGATCAGCAAAGGTCTGTCCATCAGATAGCACATATAGGTCTTAGTAAATAAACAGATGGAAGCATTAATATAAACATTTAAAACAGAAAGTGTGTAGAGAGGCACACAGTATGGAAAAGTTAAGGCCCAGTAGTATACTTTTTCAACATAGGGATTTCACATTCCAGGATATATTCCCAGGGAAAGGGGCTTACCGCAACCCGTCCTTCTCCGCCGCTGATTGCAGGGGGGGCACGGGTCCGATTCAGAGATCAGGACACAGGGGGAGGAGGTGAGAAGCAGGAATTAGATAGGGAACAAAGGAGATGAAGGTGGAGCAGGAAGGAGAGAGTGGGGGGGATAGTTCTGGTAGGAAACTGGAGAAGAAAAAAAGGAAAGGCCTTAGGTGAGGGAAGAAGGACTTAGGAAGGAAGGAGGAGGAGAAGGGCAAAGAAGAAACAGGCGGGATGAAAGGGAGAAGGAGACCCACAGGAAGGGAGGGATGAGGAGAAGAAAGGAGGGAAAAGGAACACGTAGCTAGGGGAAGATTGAGCTATAGTGTCACCAATCACTGAGGGAGTGATGTAGTACCCTGAGTTAAACATTTGCTTTATGTATGACCCCTACAGAGCAATAAACATCACACAGCAAATAATTAACAAGTGACAGAAATAGACCATTATACATGACAAGGATGGTGGAGTCATCAGAGGAGCAGCAGATATAAGGGCGGAAGATAGAAGGAAGGGCGAAGGGAGAGGGGGGAGGGTGAAATCGATAGGAAGGAAGGAACTGAGAGAAGAAAAGAGAGAGGAGAAAACAAGTGGCCAGGTTAGAATTTGGCCTACATTGGCAACATTCAATGAGAGCGAAGTGTTGTACCCTTAGTAAAATACCTGTACTATTTAGGGCACCTGCAAGCACAATAAACATCAAACAACAAATAATTAACAAGGAGTTCAGTCTTTGGTACATTACCAGTCCTCTGGGAATGTTAAAGCATTGGAAACAGTCTCAGTCTTCAGAGAGAGCTGGTCAACAAGGGCTAGCCTGGAACGTGGCCAACAGGGGCCCAGCTTTAGATCAGAGATAGTCCATTACACATGGGAGAGAAGACTGAATCATTGAACCGGATCTTGTCAAGCTAGTTCCTGCCTGTCTGGATTCCAGGCCTGGGCCCCTGGCCTCAGCAGAGGACCCGCTCCATGTGGGCGGGGAGGGTCTCCCTCCACGTTTCTTGAGGGTAGGTTCCAAACCCTCAGCAGATCCTGAGCCTGCCGCGGGGTAAGGGCTGTGTGTTGAGTTCCATCTTTGGTAATGATCAATTTCGTAGGATATCCCCACCTGTACCGGATTTGGTGCAAACGTAGGGTTCTAGTGGATTCATTAAAGCTTCTTCTTTGCTGCAGGGTAAAGGAGGATAGATCAGGGTATAATGCTATGTCCTGAAATTGGTCAGGTAGCTGAGGTTGTCTAAGGGTCACTTTCATAAGTCTATCTTTGGAGGAGTAGTAATGGAGTCTGGCTATGATGTCTCGAGGTTTATCCATAGGGAGGTTCCGTGGTCTAGCCGCTCTATGAATTCTATCAATTCTCACATCATGCTCTCCTGTAGGACCTAAGATAGCTCTGAAGAGCGCCTGGGCATACTTTTCTAGCTCCTGAGGGCCCACAGACTCAGGAATTCCACGTATTCTAATATTGTTCCATCTGGAACAGTCTTCTAAGTCTGCCAGTTTCGCCTCTAGGGAGGATACCTGGTCTGCCAGATTTTGAGTATAGCTAACCCAGTTCGTGTGGTCTACTAGAAGATCTTCTTGCTTGCGCTCAATTATATCTGTTCTCTCGTTGACTGTGACAATGTCTTTCCTTAGATCATCAAAAGACCTCTCCAGTTTGTCGAATCTTTTTGCAAAAAATTGGGTTTGTTGATCTAGTAGCAGTTTTATAGAGTCAATGGTGACTGTTTCAGACTGCGTGCGAGAGGGTGGCGAACTTCTCACACTAGCCCTCCCTTCGGATAAAGGAGGAGAGATAGATCTGTCACCATCTGAGATGTCTGGGATAGGATCTCTAATGGGCTGGAAGTGATCTTGGACCATGTGCTTTGAGGGATGAGGACCCTTAGACTTTATTTTGGATTGTTGCGACATTGTGTAGCAGGATCTCTGAGTGTAAGTGTATTGGGTGTCAGAGACCTTTTAAAAGAGGAAAGCAATTACTATGATGCCTCTAGACTGGCTCAAACAGCGCTAATGGGATCCCCTAACCCCGATATAATCTGGATAGGGATGGAATCGGATTTGGGAGAGGTTGACTCCCCAGAGGCTCTAATATGGGACACTTCTGTGTCTGTACAATAAATTCACAACTACTCTCCAATTACCGGCCTCTCGGTGGAACACTGGAGAATCCCAGATAACTCACTTAAGACACCACTCAGATATCTTATCCCAAAGGAATATAGTAAACAATTAGACAAATGGGTAAATAAGGACCTTTATAGGGTGGGAGATATGACACCACACGGTAAACCATTAACCTTTACACAGACTCAGGAAAAGCTTGCACCAGACCCCCTTAGGTGGTATTTATACTTGCAAGTTACTTCTGCCTTACATAAATTTTTATCAAACACACAAAATCAACTCAGTACCACTTTGGAGAAAATATGCAGTGCTGACACTAGACTAAAACATGCCATCTCACGGCTATACATAGCATTACAATCAGCTACAAGTGAGGAATTAGTTTGACACATAAACTCCATGAAACTGCAGCTTTTATCCTGGGAAACGTGGATAATTACCACAAAACATGGTTTTACTGGTTAATGCAAACAAATTGACACACTGACTTTCTTGAGGCCCTAAACTACATTTGTAGACAGACTACTAATACGTATCAGAAAATGCTGATATAGGAAGGGGTTTTTATAGATATTTTATCCCCTATATGGAATATAGTTCTTGAGGTACCAAACGGCAATGACACACACATGTGCTTATCATTTGACCACTTGTTATTTTGTTTTTTGTTCTTCTCTGTTTGTTTATTAAAAAAGGAAAAGAATTTTTTTTTAGTCTATGAAAATTAATATGCAAAGAATCTATGTTAACATTCATGTTATTGGGTGAAACAGATGGAGACTGATCTCCGATACTAGTATTAAAATCCCATAGCGAGATATTATACAACATTGGATGGACATTGGGGACTATAATTTCAATCTACAGTCAATGGTAAAAGTTGATACAGAAAAAGGAAGATGTACAATTGCTATATTGATGTAACGCCTAATGATTCTGTGATGTACCGATATATGAATGTTTATTAATATGTGATGGGATGTATTTTGCATAGTGATAATAAAAAATATTTTAACATAAAAGAGGAAAGCAGGAGCGGGGTCCCAACTGGGGGGACCTAGTAGGCACAGCTATTTCGCACCAGTGGGGAGGGGTGTGGCAGAGTCTAGCACCTCATTGCCAGGCTGAGCAAGCTAGACAAGTGAGTAATGTCTGCAGTGACTGGTAGTTGTAATTATGGTTATAGGGCTGTCTAGCTGGGGTGTGGGTGGTGAATAGCTCCTGGAACTGATATTCCAATGTTTGAGGTGTCTCTCCCCAGAGTAAGTGCCACCACTGGGCTCAGCCGGAAAAGGGACCTGGGGTATGACCTGCTCTAAGGTGGAGCAGGAAAGGGGGGGAGAGACACAGTGCCACTACACTTCCCTGTGCAGCTGGTAAATACAGAGGTTATAGTTTCCAGAAGGTGTCAGGGGTAATAAAATAGTATGCAGCAGTGTTGCTGATCCCCTGTATCTGCAGGAAATTTAAAAGCACAATTCTGAGCTAGGCAGGACGAGATCTCACACCACTTTCAGCAATCAAAGTATGTCAGATATGGGTAGTCCAATGTAGACCAGTAAATCAAATCTTATAACACACTAGACAATGAGGCGGTGAAATCTAGTGTAAGTGTCCAGGTGCCAGGCCGGAATGGTTAGCAGGGCCATTGTAATAAATGATCCCAGCAGTTTGCTTGAGGGTATAGTAAAGGTGTAATGAGGCTTTAAACTGGGGGCTAAACTGATTCAGGGAGACTGAAAGTCCGGCTAGGGGTTGAATCTGTCAGTCCACCGCGGCCCAGGCAGCTAAAAGGTCATAAGTTATACGTAGCCGCTACCCAGCAGATTGACCACGTGGGTATGTGAGTGTGTGCACCGGAGTGGAGCCCCGGCCCTCCGGCGCACAGGGACCTGCAGGTGCTGCGCTACTGTCCCCCCTTAGATCTAGCCTGCGGTACTCACTCTGTAGGAAGGCGTATTTGGGATTCCGCTTTTTTAGCCCCCAGCGCCTGATCGTCTGTCCGGTAGTCGGCCTCTGCTTGATCGCTGTCACTATGACGCGGGCTGATGACGTCAGTGAAGAATGGCGATCTTTCGCGCCTCTTCACTGACAGAACCGCTCTTCTCTTTGTGACCTGCGGCTGTGGCCTTGTATAGGTAGGTGTCCGGGGGGGTGCCTCCAAGTACCCGGTAGTAGGATGTGAGTTGTGAGTCGTAAGGTCCACTGCTAGAGGCTGCCACCAAGCTGTAAACGGACCGGTCCTGCAGGGTATGTAGTGTGGCCAAATGAAAAGGTGGCGAGGGTCCCAGCACAGAGTATTCAGCTAGATGTCCCTCCAGGGTGCAACAATCAGGGAAGATAAGGAAAAAACGCTGTTATAAATTAATATTTTGCTATCACTCTTCAGGAGCTCTATGTAAACACGTCTGTTCAGTTCACAGGCTAGCTCCGCCCCCGAAACTCTTTATTTTTAATATACACATCTCATATAATAAAAACACAAACTTTAAAAATGGCATATGATTTAATATCCATAGTCATGTGCACACAAACAGAAGTCCAAACAAAGTTAAAAGTCCAAGTTTCAGTCTTTGCATAAGCAATCCACAAAGATACTTATGATGATAAGCTGTTGCGCTCTAAACAGAGACCCTGGCTGCTGATATTGTGGTATAACGCGCCATCAGAAGCAATCAATAAACTAAATTGCTTCCGACACCATATTTATCGGTTTGCAACCTCGCCCAAACCTAATTACAGCTCAATGAAAACTGGCCCTTAGTTGGGTGGGGTGTACAAATCAAAGTGCTGTAGTTTTTTTTTGTTTTGTTTTTAATTTAAAGGGACACTGAACCCATTTTTTTTTTATTTTGTGATTCAGATAGAGCATGCAATTGTAAGCAACTTTCTAATTTACTCCTATTATCACATTTTCTTCATTCTCTTGCTATCTTTATTTGAAAAAGAAGGCATCTACGCTTTTTTGGGTTCAGAACTCTGGATAGTACTTTTTTTATTGGTGGATGAATTTATCCACCGATCAGCAAGGACAACCCAGGTTGTTCACCAAAAATGGGCCGGCATCTAAACTTATATTCTTGCATTTCAAATAAAGATACCAAGAGAATGAAGAAAATTTGATAATAGGAGTAAATGAGAAAGTTGCTTAAAATGTCATGCTCTATCTGAATCACAAAAGAAAAAAATTGAGTTCAGTGTCCCTTTAAAATGTTCCTATTAATAAACTAAAATTAAAACTTTTTTTTTTTTTCTTCTCTGGATTTTTGTTGGAAGATCACATTTCAAAACCTGCAATTTCATAAGAGTGTGTAGACTTTTTGTTATATCCACTCTAAATAAAAATAAAAAAAAGTTTAGATAGATGGCAAAATCCTTTGTGTTCATTGTTGAAAAAAAAAAACACATTTCACTTTTTCGCTGAAAAATAGAACTTCATACAGCCATAGGAGTTATTTGATGGATCTCTCTGCAACAGAAGGCAGAGGGGTGTGATTAGATTCACTAGAGACCAAACAGCTGTGTCTCCTTCTTTTCACATTTTTGAGAAACAAGAAAAAAAGTTCCTAGCAATTAATCTGACAATAATTGTTAACTGTAGGAAAAATTGAAAAATTGAGAAGAGTTTTTCCTGTGATAGCTATGACCTTTAAAAACAGTAACAGACTATGGATAGTGTCGCTTTCCTGGTTGTGCAATTTCTCGCTTGATTGCGTGCAAAACATGTTCAGCTGCAGTTTGTTTCTGCTATTAGAGAGGAAAAGAGGGAGACTTTTATTTTCCTCTTGCAGCTATTGACCTTGAGAGAATATCCCGAATCTATGTCACAGCCATTCCTGAATTTGTCCTTTGATTCACTATAAACAGCATACATTATATATTTGGATTTGTCCTTTGATTCACTATAAACAGCATACATTATATTACAGTGTAATCACAAACAGTTTGTGCATAATGACTAACAAGCACAATACACAAATGTCATTCTGTTAATGCCAGTTAATGCCAGTAATTATTAAAGAAATAGGCAAGGCTTTCTAATTATAAACGTTTTTTTTCATGGTCAAAATCAGAATTTCATAGTTTTATCAAGTAATGCACCTGAATTGCAAGATTTAATTCCTCACTTTGATAATTTTATACTATTCAGCAGTAATAAATGTCAGTGCTCCTTTATTAAAGGGACACAAAACCCAATTTTTTTCTTTCTTGATTTAGAAAGAGCATACAATTATAAACAACTTTCTAATTTACTTCTATTATCTATTTTGCTTCATTCTCTTGATATTCTTTGCTGAAAAGCATATCTAGATATGCTTAGTAGCTGCTGATTGGTAGCTGCACATAGATGCCTCCTGTGATTGGTTCACGTGTGCATTGCAAATTCTTCATTAAAGTATATCTAAAGAATGAAGCAAATTAGGTAATAGAAGTAAATTGGAATGTTGTTTAAAATTGTATTCTCTACCTTAATCATGAAAGAAAATGTTTGGGTATGGTGTCCCTTTAAATACAAATATGTTAAATCAAATTAAACATAAAAAGAAACTGATTGTGTAAAAAACAGCTTAGTTGTTTTCTTGCAAATTTAGAAATTTGGAAATTCTTAGTGTAGCCACTGCCCTCAGGGAAATAAGAGAGCTGATATGTTGGCAACTTAGGTTGCACTCTGCTTCTTCTGAGCATGGGCAAAACAACTCCCTGTTTATCTAGCATTTACCTAATAGTACTGTTACTCTAGAAGTTGTATTACATCAAGCTTCCTGTAAAGACCCCAGCCTCCTTGTGTGACAGGAACTAATGGACACTGTACAAATTAAAGGGACACTGAACCCAGATTTTTTTCTTTCGTAATTCAGATAGAGCATAACATTTTAAGCTACTTTCTAATTTACTCCTATTATCAAATTTTCTTCATTCTCTTGGTATCTTTATTTGAAATGCAAAAATTTAAGTTTAGATGCCGGACCATTTTTGGTGAACAACCTGGTTTGTCCTTGCTGATTGGTGGATAAATTCATCCACCAATAAAAAAGTGCTGTCCAGAGTGCTGAACATAAAAAAGCTTAGATGTCTTCTTTTTCAAATAAAGATAGCAAGAGACCAAAGAAAAATTGATAATAGGAGTAAATTAGAAAGTTGCTTAAAAATGCATGCTCTATCTGAATCACGAAAGAAAAAATCTGGGTTCAGTGTCCCTTTAAGTTTTAAAAAATAAATAATTCATATTGCAATCATTTCTATTAAGTATAAGTCACTCGTTAGTGTTTTTTATTACAACAATAAAACAGACCATTTCCTACTCCTTTAAGAAAGTGAGTTTGTTTCAGACAGATCCTGGTGGGGAACACAACCTTTCATTCTCAATTGGCTTAATAAAGGAAAAACAAAGTACAGTATGAGCTTTGTTTCAAACTTAAAGTAAATGTCAAGTTAAACAGATTACATAAAGTGGAATGATAGCAGTTAAAAAAATAAATGAGAGTTTCATTCATGAAATCGTTAGGATATACTTATCTTCAAAGCTATTTCACTATAAACGCTATAGGGATAATAGCTGAAGCTCCTGTCGCCATTTTCAGCATTTGATTGACAGATGACTAATCTGCAATCAACTAATCGTTGTTTTCCCCCCTGGGGCGTTCAGCCCCTTTGCACAAACGTCACTGCCTGGGGGGAAACAACAATTAGTTGATTGCTGATGAGTCATCTGTCAATCAAATGTTGAAAATGGCGACCGGAGCTTCAGCTATTATCTGTGTAGCATTTATAGTGAAATAGCTCTGAAGATAAGTATATTCTAACGATTTCATGAATGAAACTCTCATTCATTTTTTAAAAGCTATAGTTTCACTTTATGTAATCTGTTTAACTTGACATTCACTTTCATAAAATGTTTGCATATTTTTTCTATCGTATTTTCCAGCACACTAGCTTTAAAAAATAGAAGCAAGATGTTAATAGATACTAAAAATTATTTTTTACAATTGCATTTGTATAGAGTCAACAAAACAGTTATAAATACCACACAATTAGCAACACTCCACCTAGTGGCCACTCGGATAATAAACAGTATAAAAGACTGATCCAAAGTATATGTACAGTATGTAGAAATGTAATAATAATCTACAGATCCAATTCAAAATGGAATAATGTCTAATTGATGATGCAGTTACCTATAGACAGTGGAAGGTCAGATCAAATGTTGACTACATCACTCAACAGTTCACAACTGATTTATAGAAGTTTTTAAAATGGCTTCATAAAAGAATAATCTAGTATTTGCCATTTATAATCTGTTGCTTAGTGCTGGATACTTATTTGCAGTTTACAGCTGAATAGATATTAATTATCTGCAATGAGGGATGATTTTTTCATTTATAATAAACTTTGTGAGTTCTTACTTTACAAAGGAATCCAGAGATGGTAATCACACACTCAGATCCTCTCTCTCTTCCAGGGGCTAAAGATATATATATATATATATATATATATATATATATATATATATATATATATATATATATATATATATATATATATATATATATATATAAACAGTTGATTTTTTTTCCAGAAATATTCAACCTAAACCCTGTCAGGGTTTTTTCCCTGTTGTGTTTGCCATGTGCTCACCTCTCTTCCTGACTATGGTGCATTGTGGGGGATGCTGCTCAATTCCTGCACTTCCTTTTATGACCAGACTGGTGTGCATCATCCATGTGAGACAGGATGCAGTCTCAGAATTGTGATGTCATCACTTATTATTTAAAGGGCCTCTGTTCAGTATTCTTTGCCTTTGTGTTGTCTCAGACCTGTTTCTGAGAGTTCCTGTGTATTACCTGGCTGCCTGACGTCCTTCCTGGTTCCTGATCCCTGGCTTGTTCCTGACTCTGCTGTTTTCCTTGTCCCTGATTCCGGCTCGTCTGACTTTTCGCTTCGGCTCCTGACTCGGCTTCCATTGTCTCCTAAGTCCCCGGAACCGCTTAAGGAGAAACCTTTGGTCACGGTTGTCCTTTACTGGGTGGACTCCTCCATAGTCACTCAGGCTCTTGTTGACTCCGGTGCTGCGGGCTATTTCATACACAGTGCTATTGTATCAAAGCACTCCATTCCTGTTTTGCCTCGGTCCGTTCCGCTTGCTATTGAGGCCATTGATGGCAGGCCTCTTCAGCCCGCACTTGTTACTCACAAAACTGCTCCGTTGTCCATGGCTGTTGGGGCTCTCCATTTTGAAACCCTCCAGTTCCAGGTGATAAACTCTCCGCATTTTCCGGTTGTTCTGGGTTATCCCTGGCTCCAAAAGCACAATCCCAGTCTCGACTGGCGCAGGTCCGAAATTGTGTCGTGGTCCCCACAATGTATTTCCACTTGTCTTCGGAAACCAGTTAAAGTCTGAGAGAGTTCCTAGACGTGTTTAACAAGGTGCGTGCCGGTACTTTGCCTCCTCACCAGTCTTACGATTGTGCCATAGACCTGCAACCCGGAGCCATTCCTCCTCGGGCCGGGTGTACCCTCTGTCTGTTGCAGAGAATTGTGCTATAGAGGAGTATGTTGCCGATGCTCTGTCATGGGAAATCATCCGCAAATCCTGCTCTCCTGCAGGGGCTGGCTTCTTCTTTGTGAAGAAAAAAGGGTGGCGAGTTAAGACCATGTATAGATTATAGGGGTCTTAATCATCTTACCATTAAGAATGCTTACCCTATTCCGCTTATTACTGAACTCTTTGACCGCCTCAAGGGCGCTACGGTCTTTACTAAACTTGATTTGAGAGGAGCGTACAATCTCATTAGGATTAAGGAAGGCCACGATTGGAAAACAGCATTTAACACCAGGAGCGGGCATTTTGAGTATCTTGTAATGCCATTTGGCCTATGTAATGCTCCTGCTGTTTTTCAGGAATTTATTAATGATGTCCTATGAGATATGTTGCAACAATGTGTTGTGGTGTACTTAGACGACATCCTCATACACTCACCCACACTTGAGGCTCATCATTCTGAAGTTACACAGGTTCTTCAGAGACTACGTGAGAACGACCTGTTTTGTAAACTCGAGAAATGAGAGTTCCATCAGACTCAGGTAACCTTCCTAGGTTATGTTATCTCTGTTGCAGGGTTCTCCATGGATCCTGACAAGTTATCTGCAGTTCTACAGTGGCCTCGTCCAGTTGGTCTTCAGTCTATTCAATGTTTTTTGGGGTTCGCCAATTACTATAGAAAGTTTATTAGAAAAATGTCTTCCTTGGTCAAACCTATCACAGACATGACCCGTAAAGAGAATGATCCACTCCATTGGTCACCTACTGCCATTAAGGCTTTTGATAGTCTTAAGACTGCCTTTGCTGCCGCTCCAGTTCTGGCTCATCCTAACCCTGTCCTGCCTTTCATTCTTGAGGTCAATGCGTCTGAGACTGGAGTAGGTGCCCTCTTGTCTCAACGTCCTACGCCTGACGGTTCCTTGCATTCATGTGGTTTCTTCTCTAAGAAATTGTCTCCAGCGGAGTGCAATTATGAAATTGGCGACAGGGAATTACTGGCCATAATTTTGGCACTTAAGGAAAGGAGGCATCTTCTCGAGGGTACTAGCGTGCCAGTGCTCATTCTTACTGACCACAAGAATTTAACTTATCTATCTGAAGCAAAACGTTTGTCGTCCCGACAGGCCAGATGGGCGCTATTTTTGTCTCGGTTTAATTATGTGGTCTCCTATCTGCCTGGTAATAAGAATGTTAGGGCTGATGCCCTCTCTCAACAATTTTCGCCTCTGTCCAAGGAGGAGTCTGTACCTACTCCTGTTATACCTCCTGACCATATTTTTGCTACCATACGTACTAATTTGACTTCTCCCTTGGGGGGAGGAGATCCTGAGTGCACAAACCAATGCACCTCCTGAGAAACCTAGTGGTAAGTGTTTTGTTCTTGAGAATCTTTGAACTAAACTTTTGCACACTTACCACTATCCTAAAGCCGCAGGTCACCCAGACAAGAACCAAATGATTTGGTCTGTCACTCGACAATTCTGGTGGCCAGGTCTTCGTTCTGATGTTTCTGCGTATGTTGCCTCCTGCTCAGTTTGTGCACAGAATAAGACTCCTCGACATCTTCCTGTGGGTCTTCTTCAACCTATTGCTAATGGTGAGCATCCTTGGACACATCTTTCCATGGACTTCATTGTCAAGCTCTCTGTTTCCAATGGCAATACTGTTATCCTTATGGTGGTTGCCAGAACCCGGGGTATAGCAGTAGCTCCCTACTTGGACGATATTCTGGTACAAGCACAAGTCTGGCGGAGGACCATTGAATTTAGAAAAAAGTTCTCTTATTCCAAGCACCAGGGTAGAATTCCTGGGTACTATAATAGACTCCATATCCATGAGAATATTTCTAACAGACCAGAGACGTTGCAAGCTATCTTCAGCATGTCTTGCCCTCCAGACCTCCTTAAGGCCATCTGTGGCTCAGTGTATGGAGGTAATTGGTCTCATGGTGTCTAGCATGGACATCATTCCCTTTGCCAGTTTCCGTCTCAGACCGTTGCAACAGTGCATGCTGAGGCAGTGGAATGGCGATAATTTGGATCTGTCTCAACAGATTTCTCTTGACAACCGGTCGAGAGAATTGCTCTCTTAGTGGCTCTATCCAAATCATCTAAGACCATCCTGGGAAATTGTGACTACGGACGCAATTCGTTAGGATGGGGAGCTGTTTGGGGTTCCAAGAAAGCACAGGGCCTGTGGTCTCAGTAGGAATGCTCCCTTCCGATTAACATTTTGAAACTTCAGGCAATCTTCAATGCGCTGAAGGCTTGGCTACTTCTGGGTTTGTCCTGGTTTATCAGATTCCAATCAGACAATATAACTTTGGTGGCTTACATCACCATCAGGGGGGGGGATGGGAAGCTCCCTAGCAATGAGGGAAGTATCTTGGATTCTGGAGTGGGTAGAGGCCCACAGCTGTTCACTGTCAGCGATCCACATTCCGGGTGTTGACAACTGGGAAGCGGATTTTCTCAGCAGACAATCTTTTCATCCGGGGAATGGTCTCTCCATCCCGAAATGTTTGCTGGGATATGCAACAGGTGGGGGACATCAAAGATAGATCTCATGGCGTCTCATCTCAATACCAAACTACCCAGATATGGGTCAAGGTCCAGGGATCCACAGGCGGAGTTAATAGAGGAATTTGCAGTGCCTTGGAGATTCAGTCTAATTTGCCTTTTCCCGCCGTTACCACTCCTTCCTCGTGTAGTGGCCTGCATCAAGCAGGAGCAGGCATCAGTGATACTGATTGCTCCATTGTGGTGGCAAAGCATGTGGTTTGCGGATCTGGTGGGGATGTCATCTTCTCCTCCATGGAAGTTACCTTGTCACAGAGATCTGCTGGAACAAGGTCCTTTTGTTCATCAAAATTTAGATTCTCTGAGGCTGACTGCGTGGAGATTGAACGCTTAGACCTAGCCAAGACAGGTTTTTCTGAGAGAGTTATTGATACTCTCATTCAAGCTCATAAACCGGTTACTCGTCACATCTATCATAAGGTGTGGAGAACCTACTTATTCTGGTATGAAGAGCGTGTATTTTCCTGGCATAAAGATTAGGTTGCCAGGATCCTATCATTTCTCTAGGATGGACTGGAGAAGGGCCTTTCTGACAGTTCTCTGAGGGGACAGATTTCGGTCCTGTCTGTTTTAGTGCACAAGAGGCTCTCGGAGCTTCCAGATGTACAGTCCTTTGTTAAGGTTCTGATTAGGATCAGACCTGTGTTTAGATCTAAGGCTCCTCCTTGGAGTCTGAATCTTGTTCTTAAAGTTTTGCAATGGGCTCCGTTTAAACCAATGCATGAAATTGACATTAAATTGTTGTCCTGAAAGGTTCTTTTTCTACTGGCTATTGCCTCTGAATGCAGAGTTTTTGAGATTGCCATCTTGCAATGTGAGCCTGCTTATCTGGTGTTCCATTCTGATATGGCTGTCCTACGTAATAAGTTATGTTTTCTTCCTAAGGGTGTGTCAGACTGCAACATCAATCAAGAGATTGTGGTTCCTTCATTGTGTCCCAATCCTTCTTCTTCGAAGGAATGTTTGCTTCATAATTTGGAAGTGGTTTGCTCCTTGAAGTTCTATCTTCAGGCTACTAAGGATTTTAGACAAACTTCTTCCTTGTTTGTTGGCTATTCTGGGAAGCGTAAGGGTCAGAAGGTCTCTTCGACTTCCTTATCCGCTTTGCTTATGAGACAGCGGGACATAAACCTCCTCAGAGGACTCTAATCTGTGGTGCCCTCAGATTAGGGTCCGCCTCTCTTTTTGTCCCTCCCGTCATCATTCAGTGTCCTCTAGAGCTTGGGTATAAGTTTCCCAACAGTAAGGAATGATGCCGTGGACTCTCCTTATACCGTATCCCACAAAAGTGAGTACACCCCTCACATTTTTGTAAATATTTTATTATATATTTTCATGTGACAACACTGAAGAAATCACACTTTGCTACAATGTAAAGTAGTGAGTGTACAGCCTGTATAACAGTGTACATTTGCTGTCCCCTCAAAATAACGCAACACACAGCCATTAATGTCTAAACCGTTGGTAACAAAAGTGAGTATATCCCTAAGTGGAAATGAACAAATTGGGCCCAAAGTGTCAATATTTTGTTTGGCCACCATTTCTTTCCAGCACTGCCTTAACTCTCTTGGGCATGGAGTTCACCAGAGCTTCACAAGTTGCCATTGGAGTCCTCTTCCACTCCTCCATGAGAACATCACAGAGCTGTTGGATGTTAGAGACCTTGTGCTCCCCCATCTTCCATTTGAGGATGCCCCACAGATGCTCAATAGGGTTTAGGTCTGGAGACATGCTTGGCCAGTCCATCACCTTTACTCTCAGCTTCATTAGCAAGACAGTGGTCATCTTGGAGGTGTGTTTGGGGTCGTCATCATGGCCCAGTCTCCGAAGGGAGGGGATCATGCTCTGCTTCAGTATGTCACAGTATATCTTGGCATTCATGTTTCCCTCAATGTAATGTAGCACTCCAGTGCCGGCAGCACTCATGCAGGCCCAGACCATGACACTCCCACCATCATGCTTGACTGTAGGCAAGACACACTTGTCTTTGTACTCCTTACCTGTACACATGCTTGACACCATCTGAACCAAATAAGTTTATCTTGGTCTCATCAGACAACAGGATATGGTTCCAGTAATCCATGTCCTTAGTCTGCTTGTCTTCAGCAAACTGTTTGCTGACTTTCTTGTGCATCATCTTTCGAAGAGGCCTCCTTCTGGGATGAAAGCTATGCAGACCAATTTAATGCAGTGTGTGGTGTATGGTCTGAGCACTGTCAGGCTGTCCCCCCCACCCCTTCAACCTCTGCAGCAATGCTGGCAGCACTCATCTCACACTCACAAAGACAACCTCTGGATATGATGCTGAGCATGTGCACTCAACTTCTTTGGTCGACCATGGCGAGGCCTATTCTGAGTGGAACCTGCCCTGTGAAACCGCTGTATGGTCTTGCCCACCGTGCTGAAGCTCAGTTTCATGGTCTTGGCAATCTTCTTATAGCCTAGGCCATCTTTATGTAGAGCAGCAATTCTTTTTTTTAGATCCTCAGAGAGTTATTTGCCATGTGTTCCCATGTTGATCTTCCAGTGACCAGTATGAGAGAGTGTGAGAGCGATAACACCAAATTTAACACGCCTGCTCCCCATTCACACCGGATACCTTGAAACACTTACCAGTCACATGACACCGGAGAGGGAAAATGGCCAATTGGGCCCAATTTGGACATTTCCACTTAGGAGTGTACTCACTTTTGTTGCCAACGGTTTAGACATTAATGGTTGTGTGTTAAGTTATTTTTAGGGGACAGCAAATTTACACTTTTATACAGGCTGTACACTCACTAATTTACATTGTAGCAAAGTGTAATTTCTTCAGTGTTGTCACATGAAAAGATATAATAAAATATTTACAAAAATGTGAGGGGTGTACTCACTTTTGTGGGATACTGTATTAAGTAGGAAAACATAAATTATGCTTACCAGATAATTTCATTTCCTTCTGTATAAGGAGAGTCCATGGCCCCGCCCGTGTTCTCCGGTGGGCGGCCCTCTAAATTAGATTTTTCTTCTGTCGCCATTTATACCCTGATATTTATCCTACTGTTCCTTGTTTTCCCCGGCAGAATGACTGGGGGATGGGGAAAGTGGGAGAGGTATTTAAGTCTTTGGCTGGGGTGTCTTTATCTCTTCCTCGTGGCCAGGTTCAGTTTTTCCCAACAGTAAGGAATGATGATATGGACTCTCTTTATACAGAAGGAAATTAAATTATCTGGTAAGCATAATTTATGTTTTTGACAAATAAAGATCACTAAAGTTGGAGAGTTTACTCAAGGTTTAAGGGAGCTGATTCAGAAATGTATGTCAATCTAGAGTTGTTTGAATTCTTTGTAAAACCAGGTAAGTGACCATAGCGGACTGTCTATGTTTAAGTAAGATCCATAGCACAGTATTTATTTAGAATGTATTCTAACATGCTGTTACTATAACATAAACTAATTCCTTTTCTTTTACTGGAACAGGTGCTCCACTCTAACGCTTCATACTGCAAGACCCTTCTGGATGACAACAGCTCATCAGCGCTCATTATACTTGGCTTCGTCATGATGTCTCCTCTGATAGTGCTGGCTATGGCTGTATATTGTGGCCTTGCAAGACGACTGCGACTTTTCATGTTCTTCCAGCCCTACACCCGAGCCCTATATAAAGGAGTGAGATGGAGATGGTACGAAGAGGGCGGCTTATGCGGTTGTGTTAGGGAATGGAACAATCATGTAAAGGCTTGGGTATAAATTCTTCTAAGACTGACAATGAGGCCAAGGTGTCATATATTCTAAACAAAGAATCCTCATTGGATGAGCACTGTCTTTGGTAAATTGTGCATATAAGCAAACTCAGGTCTCCTGCCTCTGGTGTCTGGTTTGTATAACCCAAAGTCCAAACTGCTATCAGTTGCCAACTCAGATAGCCCATCTTTAATGTGCAGTCCAACTATTATCTTATATGGTTGTATATTATTTGGTATTATTTAGTATTCTTTATACATAAAAGCCAACAGAATAAATGTATATAAATATATTAGAAGTGTTAGAAAAATATAACAAATAATTCAAGCTGTTTTAGTGTTTTATTATACATTGATTGCATTGTACAACTATTCTTTGTAAATTATAGTGCAGAATTGTGTGTGTAGAACTCTCATAGGCTCCCATGCTAAGTGGTGTAAACAGCTGCCAATTATTTGAATGCATACTGTTTCACTAATGCAATATAAATCAGAAACGTACCAGAATATACTTTGTAATCTTGCAGCTGTATACATTTGTTAACTGCATAACTATTGACACTACATGCTTGTCTGTGTTGCATGCAAAAGGTTATGATAAAGAGCACATTAAGGAAGTGACATTTTTCAGAATGTACCATACAGCTACCTAAATAACTAAACCGGCTCAGTGTACATTTTTAATAAAACAGTTAATTTGCCATATGTTGTTTCAATCTGCTCTGCAAAAGTATGCCATTTGAATGACTTAAAGGGACATTCAAAATTAAACTTTGATGATTTAGTGTACAATTTAAAAAATAAATAAATGTGTTATCAAATGTAGCTATTTCTAACTCTTTCTCTTGGTATTCTTATTTGAAGCTTACGAGACATACACGTGCAAACCCTGCAAATGGATTAAACACATAATTAAAGTTAGCTCTAGACCACTAATGCACTACTGGTACCTAGCTGAGCACATGTGGTTAGTCAATGGTAAGAGCCAAATGGGAGTAGCCACCCATCACCAGCTAGCTCCCAGCAGTCACTGCTGATCCTGAGGATTTGTACATATGCTTTTCTCACAATGGCATGCTCTGCCTGAATCACAAGAATTCATTTTTACTTTTATGTCATTTTAGCTCTTTTCCATAGCATACTGAAGTAGGCTCAAGAAAGGGCATGCCTTGATTGCTTTATGTATAGTTAAAAAGACATTAAAGGAACACTAAAGTCAAAATTCATATTTCATTAATCAGATACAGCACACAATTATAACAACTTTCCAATTCATTTCCATTATCTAAAGGTTCACACTCTTTTATTTATGCACACTTTTTGTGGTAGCTCCTACTGAGCATGTGCAATACGTTTCAGCCTATAAATATATGCATTTTTGTGATTGCTTGATGGCTGTCACATGATGCAGTGCGAAGGAGAATGTAACTAAACTTTCAAATTCAAACTAAGTGCTTTTTTTATCTTTTCATTATGTATTTGTTGGTTGTGCTTAAAGGGACAGTCTAGTCAAAATTAAACTTTCATGATTCAACTTTCCAGTTTACTTTTATCATCAAATTTGCTTTTTTCTCTTGGAATTCTTAGTTAAAAGCTAAAATTAGGTAGACTCGTAGGCTTTTTCTAAGCCCTTGAAGGCCGCCTCTTATCTGAATGCATTTTGACAGTTTTCACAGCTAGAGGGTGTTAGTTCATGTGTGCCGTATGTATATATATATATATATATATATAAATAAATGAAACAGTGTGCTCACTCCCATGGAGTTATTTAACAATGAGCACCTTGAAGGCTGCCTCTTATTTGAATGTATTTCACAGTTTTTCCCCAGTAGAGGGCGTTAGTTTATGTGTCCTATAGATAACATTGAGCTCACGCACGTGAAGTTAACTAGAAGTCAGCACTGATTGGCTAAAATGCAAGTCCGTCAAAAGAACTGAACTAAGGGGGCAGTCTGCAAGGGCTTAGATACAAAGTAATTACACATATATTGTAATACTCAACTAATATAATTTAAAAAAATACATCTACATACTACTCTCAAGCTAATCTTCACATACATAATAATATCTAGCATGTATTTACTGTTTAATATCCCTTTAAATGTAACTAGAAATCCCAAAGAGAAGCAGATAAAAGCATTTTTGTCATTTTCGTTGAGAAAAAAAATCTTCCTGTGCTTTATAAATGATTGGGATTAATGAAAAAGCACAAAAATACATATTTTGTTAGCCGTGCAATTACCAATAAGGCAAATACATTTAGGTATAATCAGATTACAATTATTGCAATATATACATTTCACACAATTTAAATAAATAATTGGGAAACACCTCCCCTCTCAGAGATTACCTAAGCCTTGTCAGTACTGTGAGATCCCTCCAATAATTTTAGAAGGTCAAATTTTAGCTTTAGAGCTGTTTATCTTGCTATGCAGAGTTCTGGATGTAATGGAGAGGCATTTGTATTGTATAAAAAGGCCCTCAAAGATTTTCCAAGTATTCTCTCTGTGCTGATTTTTTTTCATCAGACCCCTAAAAAAAGACTATAATGAGTTTTGTGCTATAACAGCTAAACATAATCCTGCAATTGTACTGAAGTACATGCATCTTTATAATAGTGCAGAATCAAATTATTTTCTCTCTTTGTTTAAAGGACTTGTTAAATCATTTTTATATGTCATGGCTGGGACTTTATTTTTTTTATGCAGTAAATTTCACATAATGATGTCCAAAATTAAAACAATCTGGAGAGTGGGGGGAAAAACAAACCCTTAAAAGGACATAATACCTAATTTTTTTCTAAATTGTGACAACTTTCCAATTTACTTCTATTATGTAATTTGTTTTGTTTCTCTTGGTCGAAAAGCATACCTAGGTATGGCTCTGGAGCTGCTGATTGGTGGCTGAAAATAAATGCCTATTGCTATTGGCTTACCCATGTGCATTGATGTTTCTTCAACAAAGGAATGCCTTAAAAACGAAGCAAATTATATAATTAAAAAAAAATTGTTTACAATTGTATTCTGCATCTGAATCGTGAAAGAAAAATTGTGGGTGTCATGTGCCTTTAAATTTATTTTTTTAACACAAATGTAAAACATAGGGGGAGGCACTTCATATGAACCCTCAAATTATTCTTGCTTTATGTCACTTTTTTAGTGATTGGCCATAGAATACAGAAGACACATTGAGGTAGAGAGGGGCGCTAGCTATTAGGATGTTAATATCAAGGGAAATCTTAAAAACATAAAATTAGCCTATGTTATACGTTATTGAAATTTATTCACAGTGCATCAGTTTCCTTAATATCTTAAAAACATTCTAAAACCACATAGTTAAAATTACACACACTTTAAAATCAAATACGTTTTTTGCAAACTTATTCAGTCCGTAGTGCAAATGAATTCAATCCATAGTAAAGCGCAGTTGTTACGATTTAATCTCCATTAGCTAACATGTTCCCACAAAAACGTTTATAGATATATCACCTTATCCATGCCTCAAAGGATTTTCTTTATTGTGCAGTTTATCTCTGTAATACCAATATTGAAGAGACCTCTGTTTCTTCACCTGTTTAAGATTGGAGTGTTTCCCTTTCAGCAGTCTGTCACTTCTCACCGACCGTTACTCAATACTTGCGCAAGTAATTTGAAAAAAGCTCTATCCCCACACTTAGCTGTCGAATCGGGTCCTGTTATCCTATGCACTTTAGTACAATGTATGCAGAATGTAGACCTCTTTACTTCACTTTCACCTTTATATTGGGTACAGTAGAACTTCAAATATTCACCACATAGTCAGCTAGAATACAGCACAGACCAGTATGCAGCCATTTGTAGTCACTTTCCTCAATGAAACATTTTTTTTAAATATATGCATATCTTTTACAAAGCAGTGATTCATTTGCAGTGTTCAGTACCAATCAAAAGTTTGTCCCCTGTTATTATTAAGAGGAACCACGCTCTTTCCTGTTATACAATAATAGTGTTGCTTTAACCCTTTAAGACATCTGGGGACTGATCGTGCTCTCGTTACCATATGAAGCAGATCGCCGATGCAAACAGTGACACTTGGTGGTGCCGTTGGTGGTGTGAGATGGGTGTTTGGCCTATTGCTGGAGGATGACTTAGCAGGATAGCTATGCTGCAAAAAATGCTTTACAGGGAGGGAGGAAAGGATTTGTTACTCTATGGAAAAAGTGTCTTGAAAGGGAATAGGAGGCCCTAAAAAATGATTGCTTGGAGAGGGAGGTGGGGAGGGTGAGGGAGGGCGCTACACTACAGAAAGCTTATTTTTATTAATAAATTAATTAAAAAACACACATGGATTGCTTTTAACTGGCAGGCAACTGGCAGAAACCATTAGGATTTGGGTAGGTTTAGAGAACTGTATGCCAGTACCTAAGATGCTAAGATGGTAGTAAGGTTTATGGGTGTGTGTGTGGGGGGGGGCTGTTTGGGAGGCATCATGTAGAGATCAGGGAGGTGGGAGGTGTCAGGTTGGAGGGTAATATCTAAACTACGGCTAAGCTTAACCTTACAAATGATCTGATTAACCCCTTCACTGCTGTGAATATTAGAAATGTGGTGCGCAGCTGCAATTAGTAGCCTTCTAATTACCAAAAAGAAATGGCAAAACCATGCATATCTGCTATTTCAGAAAGCAAGGGGATCCCAAATAAGCTTTTACAACCATTTTTGTTATGGCAGCTGTGGTCACAGTGATATATCGTATAGGTACCAGTGCTACTACCCATCAACCTTAGTTACAACTTTCAGCAATTATAATAAAGATAATCTTCCAGTCATTTCACATATTGCTGATTTTTTACAGTTTGGAAGCTCTGCCCTATTTTTCTTTCCTATAAATTTCCAGGGTCCAAAGTGAAACCAGAGACTGATCCAACTCAGCCCACAGTTTGCCCAGACTCTGCCCAAATCTACCCACAGAATACCTCAGACTCTCCCCTGTCAAAGCTCCTTACCCAGAACACCTGTGACTCCACCCACAAGTTTCCCTCACTCAACCTAGGCTTCCAAGTCCTGGAAGGTATTCAGAAAATGTTGGATAAACTGTGTCAATTCTTTTCTTTTAGCTAGTGAAATATAAATGTACTTGATAATATCTGTATGAAGATCATATTATTAAACATTATTAAAACATGACAATAATCTGTAAAAATGCTGCAGTTGCATTTCAAGTATTTGCAAATTAACTAATTATGTGCTCAGTTCCAATCTTACAGATTTTCATTTTTTAATATTGGAAAAACAGGAATAGACATTTTTTTCATTAACAAAGCTTGATAACTGCCACAAGATTTGATCTCTATTTTCCAAAAATGGCACCATGAACGACCTAGGATAGCTGTCAATCAATAAAAAAACAAAACTGATAGACCAAACAAATTGTATGCACAAATCTAAATTTCCAAAAAATCTAAGATTTATGCTCTTTTTTAATCACATCCTTATCATCTCCACAGCAAATCAGAAACATTGGCTAAATGACCATTATGCAGCATGAACTCCATCAGTGAGTGCTTCCTTTTATAGTGGGTTAATGGGGTTAATTGAGTGCCCATGTATGTTTTTTTGCACTTTGATATATTGGAGTTTATATTTTTATTAAAATAGCATTTTAATTTCACATACATTGTTATTGATATCTATATTTATTTTGCAACTACCAATATCTTGTAGATATGTTTTATATATGGATTTACATTTAAATATGGACTTTTTTTCTGTAGTCACTTAGTTATTTTGTGCCAATCTATCATTATAAAAGCATATAGTTGCCGTTGTTGGCATGAGCTGCTCCATCTTGTATTTCTGGTCTGATCATTGGCCCATATGTGTTATCTGTGGGTATTGAGCATTTATCAAGTGCCTTTGGCTGATGAGCTTGATGTG
Organism: Bombina bombina; assembly: GCF_027579735.1. Classification (NCBI taxonomy): domain Eukaryota; kingdom Metazoa; phylum Chordata; class Amphibia; order Anura; family Bombinatoridae; genus Bombina; species Bombina bombina. The sequence continues at coordinate 115,902,311 of NC_069506.1, forward strand.
TCTATTCTGTGGACAATATTTAGTAGATATTTTGTGGTCAGATTGATTGTGCTCACTAATGTCAATATTGTGCATACATGATAGAAATAGATTTTCCAATATCTGCTCAGATCCCATATGCTCTTTTTCAAATACAGAAATGGTGTTATTGTTTGTATAGTGATTGCTCCAACATCGAAACAGGGCATATCAGGAGCCGTAAAACAGATGATAAACACGATCTGAAAGTTTGGAATTGACCTATATATTCAACATGCTCTTCAAATTATTTCTCAAATCCTGTAGAACTAAAATGAAAACTGGAGACCAAAGTAAAAACAATAATTATACTATATATATATATAGTGATTATTAGATTACTAGAAAACATTTTAAAGTGTAAATATACTATGGGTGGGTCTAGGGGACACAAATTCTTTAAAAACCTTATTTGCAGTTCCTAAAATGCGCCTACAACAGTAAAATCCTTTTTTGAAATAAAGCTGCACATTATACAAAAAGGCGAACACAGCTTTCCTAAGCTTGAACCACATTTAGATCATTTCCATAGTGTGTTTATAAAAACTAATGGATTTTAGAATATTTAACATAATCCTTTATAAATTCCAAATCTAGTCATAAATATTTTTCAACACTTTAAAGGAAACACCCTTCATTATTTCAGAATTGATATTACTAACTATAAATTCACTGTTAATAATTATGTTGTTCTTTTAAAATTCTCATAAAGTAAGTGTGTTAATCAAGTGATACATATGCCAAAATAAGTATTGCAATAAGAAGCAAATCTGTTTGTAAATGGTCTATTAAATTGTTAGTCCAAATTCAGTTTTTTTATGTTGTTAATATATAGGCAATGAGCAAGGTTTATTCTATATACCCCACGATCACACATTACAAAAGTCTCTCATTATTATTTGTGTATTACCTCTATTACATAACCATTGAAACAATAAAATTATATAAACTGCCCTGAGTATGATTTGACCTTGTGTACATTAATACAGATGAAAGGATTTTTTTTGTCTTCAGTTCTCTTGGCAATTGACAAGTTTAGATTTCATAATGACTTTATACATAGAGGAAGGCAGTCTGTGACAGACATAAGATAAATGTGCTCAGAGTAAACTATCTATGAAAATTAAGTAACAAAAATACTATCTGCCCTGATTAAGCCTAGAACATGTGATGTTCAAAATAGCAGTAAAGATCATTATCTTCTGCGCTGTTTAGAAATTTGGGAATTTCTTTTGCAGTTTTACATTTTATAATTACATGACATAGAATAGTAAACAATTAACACACAGGTTAATGTGTTCAGAAGCAAACATTATGTATAAATAATCTAGATTGGCCTACATCCAGTGACGTTTACAACAGCCATCAAGACATTTGGTAATCTTTTCTAAAGCTTTCATGTTATAATGAAATGTGTTAACAAATGGGCTCTCTTTGCAAAGATTTCTGTGAATTTTATTGTTAAGTTAGCTCTCCTTATTTTTAAACTTCTGCATTCCCTTACTGGAAAATTAAGTTGTTGTTTGTATGTTTGTTTTATGTAAAAATGCTCTGGACTCCACAACAGTAGTGTCCAGAGCTGACTTTAACTATTGCCAAGTTTAAATTGCAGATGTGAATGTTTTTTTTACCTAGTCGATTTTTGTTTTCTTTTCAAAACTATGGCAGATGGTTGACTACAATGAATGATGTTAAACAAAATTACAGGGACAGCCTACACCAGAATTTTTATTGTTTAGAAGATAGATAATTCCTTTATTGCCCATTCCCCAGTTTTGCATAACCAACACAGTTATAATAATACATGTTTTATCTCTGTGATTATCTTGTATCTAAGCATCTTCTGACAGCCCCCTGATCACATGACTTTTTCATTTATTATCTATTGACTTGCATTTTAGCCAATTAGTGCTGTGTTGTTCTGACTCTTAAATAACTCCACATGCATGAGTACAATGTTATCTATATGGCCAACATGAACTAGCAGTCTTCTGTTGTGAAAAGCTAATAAAAAAGCATGTGATAGGAGGGCGTCTGTAGTGGCTTAGAAACAGGCAGAAATTTAGATGTTTAAATGTTATAAAGTATATTAATATAACAATGTTGGTCATGCAAAGCTGGGGAATGGGTAGTAAACGCGTTATCTATCTTTTTAAACAATAGCAGTTTTAGTGTTAACTGTCCCTTTAAGCACTTAGTTTACATTAAGTCCATAAATTACTTTTGGCTTGTTGTATACTTTCATTAGTACACTTAACTTTTCAGCTCCCTCTACTAGGTGTATTGGGTCAAAATGCCAATTACAACTAGTATTATATAATCTGAAACATTTCTAAAACATGTAAAACACATACATATTTTAAAAAAATCATATTATTATTTAAGTGTTATGTTTACTCTAATGTATATAACAAATGTACCTATAAATATGAATATAAAATATATTAAATCCTGAAATATTATATGTAAAAGTATAAAAAAAAGTCATAAAAAGTATTGTAAAGTTTAAAACCATGAAGTAAAACATATCAACTAAACGTCGTACACTGATATAAATTAAATAATTTGCTGAATATTTTTTAATATTTACGGTTGCAAGCACAAAACAAATTATATATATATATATATATACATATATATATATATATATATATATATATATATATAATTATATTATTATTGGTTTAGAGTTGCTAAGCAACATACTCTGAGGTGTTTATTTTCTTCTAAAAACTACCAAGTTGCTATACATTAATTAAAAATAATGGGTATGGTTATGCTTTAACATCTGAACATTTTTTCATGCATTTATAAAAACGTAATAAGGAAATGTGTAAACCTAGTGAAAAAATTGGAAGTTAATATTAGACCAGCTGAGAGCCAGATTACTAGTGGTGCGCTAACAGATATTGCATTTATCGCGTCTGTTTGTATTACAAGTTGAGAGCAAAGATGATCGCTGGTGCGCAATTGAAGTTAACGCGCGTTGGGTCAGAAGTCTGGTTAACTGTTACGCTCTAATAAAAAGTTGCATCAAACACATCAAAATTACATTACGAAGTACAGAATATTGCACAAAAAAGTTATAAGGTCTCAAAGATATGAGGTATCAAATGTTAATAAAACAAACAGGCAAAAGGCTTTAACATATAGATAAATATATATATATATATATATATATATATACGGTATATTTATATGTCTAAATATACTTAAATGTCTATATATGTGCACATATGCATTTATGTATTTATATGTGTATATATGTATTTACAGACATATATACACATATAAACACATAAATACATATGTACACATATATGGACATATATATATATATATATATACATATATATATATATATATATATATATATATATATATATATATATATAAATAAAACTGCTTTGGAGCCCTATGCAGTCAAGTAGATGAAAACATGTAAAGGCATATTTATACAATATTCATATTTTAAAAAAAAGGTTTTAACTATGCTTTTACTATAAAAAATTCACATTTCAATGTTCTTCATAGGGGAATATATTCTAAGTATTTATAAATAGATTTACCTACATATATCTGCATATAGCTATACAAAAAAGGAAATAGCCAGCACTCTCCTCGGTCAGTTAAAAATAAAAAAATAATAATATTTATTTGAATACATGTTTAAACAGCCAGGTAACGTCTGACATGGTTCGGCTGGAATAACCTTAATCATAGACATCTATGATTAAGGCTATTCCAGCCGAAACATGTCAGACGTTACCTGGCTGTTTTAACATGTAATCAAATAAATATTATTATTTTTAACTGACTAAGGAGAGTGCTGGCTATTTCCTTTTTTGTATATTTGTACTTTCTCCCTTGCCGAGCACCTCACTAGGTCTACAGACTATGGAACAATATTGAGTCTCTTTTACTGGTCCACTCTGGTCATGTGGGGCATTTAGTCCAAATGGGAGCTGGTTACAGCTGAGAACAGCTGAGAGCAGGAAGATCTGAACAGAGCAAGTTTGGGGTGAAGTGGAAAGGAGCGTGAACGGCTACATAAAAGTTTCATCAGGATCGGAGGCCAACCAGCCTCAGGAAGAGGAGTGTGGACTGGGAACCAAGATCAAGCAACACCCGGGGGATCGGCACGGAGCCGGCAGCCAGGTTGGTAAGGTTTACAAATCTCCTTTCCAGTGTGTCCCTGTAGACCCAGCCGGTCTGGGTTTATGTAAACACGATAGCTACAAGCAGCCTGGTGTTGTATGCCTCTTTTCATAAACACATCATATTGCTTAGTCTTCACCATACTTCTGCTTCTTGTCTTGCCTAATCCTGCATCTATATTACTGCTCTCTTCCTGCTTTGTGTGCTTTGGACTAGAGGGACATGTGCATTATTGCCCAGGATATGTATATGTTCTTTTTCACATTGCATACAGCTATACCTATATATAATCATGTATATATAAATATATATATATATATATATATATATATACATAAAGCAGGAAACAGAATAGCACTCCAAAGGTCTCATCAAGAAGTGATCACTTTATTAGTGAACGTTTTCGGGTCACAGACGACCAGTCCTCAGACTTACAAAGACACTTATACATACCCACCAACCGTGTTATATCCTGTACAGCAAACAAACGTAATCACGCTCTCCTCAGTGGACATGCCCCCAATCCTTGGGGAAGTAATCGCCCGAGGCAACGTGTAAAAGACAACATACAAAAACTTAATATCCTAAAAACAGCTATTAACATTAACAGAGTTAAAGTTGAGTGCACAGAAATAAACCACAGAAACTCAAGGTTAAAACCAGGGGCCGCATCGGCGCCTCTCCCGACACAGAACAGACCAGCCAAACAAAAAGTTTGCAGTCCAAATGTAAGCAATGCAAAAGTTTCCCTTTACATGGTTTGTATACCACTTAAAGGGAAACTTTTGCTTTGCTTTGCTTATATATATATAGGCATAGATATATATTGTAGCAAAATACCATCAGATATCTATATATATATATATAGAAATATGTTTTTATGCATAAATAGAACATATTCTGCAATGTGCAGAACATTGGAATGTTATATATTCATATTTCCATGACTGGTTAGGGCATTGAGGATATGCGATTGTGTTTGAGTGAGAATAGGTGTTAGTTTTTTTAATTTTTTTTTTTCTCCATTGACTTCTATGGGGGAATACGTGAACGTGTACGCGATATAGTAAGTTCCGTTTTTTGAGCGTGTCGGGTTAGCATGAGCGCGATAACTTTTTACTTTGAACTCATAATACCAGTGCAACCCAATGCCCACAAAAAATGTACTTCCATCACAATTCGCGCTATAGCGAAAACGCTAAATAGCGCTCCATTTGTAATCTAGCCATATAAATTTTAATTTTCAGCTAAAATATGCAAAAAAAAAGTGTCAACAAGTCTACTCTTTCTAAATGGTACCGTAAGCATTTTTGGTTTTCCCTCTATGACAAAACTGAAGGAAATAAGTACAGTAGGAATAAGAAATCGGAGAAGGGGTAACTGAGCATTAGCCTATGAGCTCCAGAAGTATGTCATCTCTGGTGTGTATAAGATCTGCAGAATCCCAAATAAAATATTTACAGTATATATATTAAGAAAACTGAATTTGTTCTGCACTGCGCCCTGTTTGTAATTATAAACTATGCATTTATTCTTGCTATGTGAACAGTTTGTATTTTATGTGTGGTAATAAAATGAATAAAACCATAAATAACTTGTTAAAGTGTTTGTGGATTTATGTATTTATTTATTCATATACATATGGTTTGGCTTGCATTCAAATGCATATTAATGTTTAGGAACTTAATAAAAGTTGTCCATGAATTAAAATATGTATTTGTATTCCAGGCTACATGAAGCAGCCAATGAAATATTAACCCAACACTGATGCTGTAAACTATTGTGCTCATAAATTGATGGACATTGTGTGGGTATTAAAGGAACACACTTAGGGGTAGATTTATCAATGTCTGTCCAAGATGATACATTGTAGCGTATCATGTCCGACAGACATCGCTGAATACCGACAGCATACACTGTCGGCATCTATCATTACACAAGCAGTTCACCAGATTTGCTTGTGCAATGCCGCCCCCTGCAGATTCGCGGCCAATCAGTCAATCAGCCAGATCCTATAGCCCGATCCTAAATCTCATTCTAACATGTCGTGTGGTTTTACCAATCTACTGACAGTTAGCAGATACACCACATATTGTGAACCACACTTTGCATAAAAATTGATATCATATCTTTCCTTATCTACACTACAAGTAAAGGTTTTGCCCAAATAGATGTTGGAACAGGCATAACATGTTCTGCCTCTACATTTAAAGGTTTATAGACAACCAATTAGTTGATATATTTTGGGAGTTGCTTTTAACCAAACTAGGTGATAACATTTGAGCTAGTGTTCTGGACTTTTTTTGGAACAAATTTGCATTTTGGAACATATGGCCATAAAGTGTCATCAGTGGCTAGAATGTGCAAATGATTTTTTTAAATTTTAACAATATCATTATATTGTTAACTAAACTCAGTGGTAAAAACAATTCCATCCTCAAAATTATCTTCTTTAGTTTTGATATGCTTACCATCATTGCTATATGTTTTAATCATATTTCTACATTTTTCCAATCTATGAAATTTATAGCCTCGTCTGACCAATCTGTCCCTAAGTTCTATAGACTGTTGTTCATAAATGCTATTTGACTTAGTGTTTCTTCTTAATTTAAGGAACTGTGACTTAGGTATTGATTCAACTAAATGCTCTGAGTGCTGCGATGTGGCATGTAATATTGTATTTCCTGCCGTTGATTTTCTGAATGTTTTGGTGACAATTACATTATCTATGGCTTGAAGAGTGAGATCCAAATAATTAACCTGTTCCCCACTATATTCAACCCAATTCATTGTTATTACATAATGTCAAAAATTCAGCAAAAGAAGTATCATTAACCGGTTTCTTAACTATGAGTAGCAGGTCATCTATATACCAAACAAAGAGTTCAATATCATCACACCAAGGATTCATAGATGTACAGTATAAATAAAAAGTTGTTCCCATCATGCCACAAAAATGTTGGCAAAGGAAGGCGCAAATTTAGCACCTAAGCACCTCACACACATAATCTTAGATAGCTCCAAATCTAAATCTCTTAACTAGAAGAATTCAACTGCTTGAATACCAAGGGCTTGAGGAATGGAAGTATACAATGAGGTAATATCAGTGACCATCCAGGTGTAGCCTGTTTGCCATTTAATATGGTCCAATGGGAGTAGATGTGAGCTGTCCCACAGGTAGCTCAGCTGCGACTTGGCGAAAGGCTGGAGAATAGAATCCAGCCATTCAGCCAAAGGCTCAAAAATTGAGCCAATACCAGCCACAATTGGTCTACCTGGGGGACAGCCCACATCTTTATGTATTTTGGGTACATGGTGAAAAATGGGACAAACTGGATTATCAGGAACTAAAATATTCATATCCTCATCTTTAAAAATACCCAAACTGATACCATCTGCAACAAGTTTCCTGAGACTATTTTTAAACATATTGGTGGGATTGGCTTGTAATTTGTGATATACCTTTTCATCTGACAGCTGTTTATAGGCTTCCATAAAAAAGCTGTCTTTATTCATGACAACAATGCTGCCTCCCTTATCTGAATTGCGTATTACAATATCATGATTGTTCTGTAAAGACTTAATTGCCTGTCTTTGTTTAAAAGTCAGATTAAGGGGGGCAGCACTGTTTTTTGTAGTTTCTTCCAAGTGAAGAATATCCTGTTGAACAGCCTTTTGAAAGGCTTTGATCAAAGGACCTCTAAAGTTAGTTGGATAAAAATCGGAATTATGTTTTTTAGGTTTTGGTAATGATTTTGAAGTAGAACATTCCTCAGGATCATCATCTCTATAAAGATCATTTAGAGTTGTAAGTGCACAGGCATCTCTAAACTCTACATGGGTTGTATTAATATCCTGTTGTGTGTTATCTGTATCACCAACAATGGGCATGTTATTACCTACAGTTAAGGCAAAATACCTTTTTAAAGATAGTTTGCGAACAAATTTGTTTATATCTAACAATGTACTGAAACTGGAACATTTATTCGAAGGTGCAAAACCAAGTCCCTTGGATAGAACCTTTGTCTCATGTTTTTTCAGTTCATAGTCAGAGATGTTAAGTATGCTCAATTCACTAGTGGCATCAACTGCCTTTGAAAGCTGAAGATCATGTTCGGAAATGCAAATTTGTTCCAAAAAAGTACAGAACACTAGCTCAAATGTTATCACCTAGTTTAGTTAAAAGCGACTCCCAAAATGTATCAACTAATTGGTTGTCTAGAAGAGAAACCTTTAAATGTGGAGGCAGAACATGTTATGCCTGTTCTAACATCTATTTGGGCAACACCTTTACTTGTAGTGTAGATAAGGAAAGATATGATATCAATTTTTATGCAAAGTGTGGTTCACAATATGTGGTGTATCTGCTAACTGTCAGTATGTTGGTAAAACCACATGAACATGTCAGAGATGTGAAAATTATAACAAAGATTCAACTGTAGCTAACCATTTTAATTATTTTCACTTTGACAATATAGCTAACTTATAACAACAAGTAATTGATGTTGTGACCACTCCTCTTAGAGGTGGTAACAAAACTAAGATCCTAGACAAGAAAGAATGGTATTGGATTTTAATTCTGGCATGAATAAAGAATGTGACATTCATTTTTTTATTGATTATTGAGATTTTATCATCATTATGATTATGGGCCCTTATACTATATATATATATATATATATATATATATATATATATATATATATATAAATACATCAATATCACTGAGGTATTGTATTGTTCCCATTGAATGATTCATGTCATGTTCCAAACTCAGACAGTATTTCTTTTGTCTCTTTATTGTCTTTAATCTTGATGTGTAACATTTAAAGATTATATGTAACAACCAGTGGTCAATAAGGGTAGTATATTATTGTCAAAGGTTAGGGTACTATGTGTCCTTTATAATATGCATTGAGTTACCCTGTGTCTTTATAGGTATTTCATGTTTTTAACCATTTGTGTCTGTTTAATTAGGCAACGATATAGTTTAAGCTTTGTCTGCAGCCTATAAATAGATAAGGTTGAAATATAGACTGTAGTCTATGAGTAAGCGCCGATAGGGGCGCGAAACACGCCAGACTGTCTTTTTATCTTTATGGGACACCTTGTAAGTGGTGACTGGCTTAGCAGAATATGATCATATTGTGTGACTAAGATCCCATTTCATTTAAAGGTATTTTTTAAAGTAAAAAAATGTTTGTAGCATAAATATAAGTCAATATTATTGCGAGATGTTAATCCCAATTTTATTTGAACTATATAAGTATATTTAGCAGATAGAAGTATATTTGTTTTTGCAGCACAAATATAAGCTCATATTATTGTGAGATGTTTATCCCAATCTTATTAGAAGCTATGTAAGTATATTTGGCAGACAGAAGCATATACAAATATGCCATGAAAGAGTGGACTTAAGTGGTTGGATGTGCACCAATATTTTTTGTTGTTTTGTAATTGTTTTGGTCACTTTGGTAGCACTCCCACAATATGTGTGTTAAGATTAAACAGTCCTTTTGTGGTGTGCTTAACAAAAAAAACCCTTTGTTGTATTTCTTAAATAGGGAGCTGACCAAATCCCTCCCCTTTGGTTAATGCACGCCACCCAGCCCAGGTGTGTTCCAGATAAATATACTTAATAAGCTAGAAAGCTTCACACTGTGTAGACATGACTTGCTGCAGTGTGGAAACTGGTTAGTATAGGACCAGTCTTTATGGGACACCTTGTAAGTGGTGACTGGCTTAGCAGAATATGATCATAATGTGTGACTAAGATCCCATTTCATTTAAAGGCATTTTTTTAAAGCAAAAAACATTTTTTCAGCATAAATATAAGTCAATATTATTGCGAGATGTTAATCCCAATTTTATTTGAACTATGTAAGTATATTTAGCAGATAGAAGTTTATTAGTTTATGCAACACAAATATTAGCTCATATTATTGTGAGATGTTTATCCCAATCTTATTAGAAGCTATGTAAGTATATTTGGCAGACAGAAGCATATACAAATATGCCATGAAAGAGTGGACTTAAGTGGTTGGATGTGCACCAATATTTTTTGTTGTTTTGTAATGGTTTTGGTCACTTTGTTAGCACTCCCACAATATGTGTGTTAAGATTAAACAGTCCTTTTGTGGTGTGCTTAACCAAAAAAAACCTTTGTTGTATTTCTTAAATAGGGAGCTGACAAAATCCCTCCCCTTTGGTTAATGCACGGCACCCAGCCCAGGTGTGTTCCAGATAAATATACTTAATAAGCTAGAAAGATTCACACTGTGTAGACATGACTTGCTGCAGTGTGTAAACTGGTTAGTGTTAGGACCAGTCTTTGTGGGACACCTTGTAAGTGGTGACTGGCTTAGCAGAATATGATCATATTGTGTGACTAAGATCCCATTTCATTTAAAGGCATTTTTTAAAGCAAACATTTTTTTCAGCATAAATATAAGTCAATATTATTGCGAGATGTTAATCCCAATTTTATTTGAACTATGTAAGTATATTTAGCAGATAGACGTATATTTGTTTTTGCAGCACAAATATAAGCTCATATTATTGTGAGATGTTTATCCCAATCTTATTAGAAGCTATGTAAGTATATTTGGCAGACAGAAGCATATACAAATATGCCATGAAAGAGTGGACTTAAGTGGTTGGATGTGCACCAATATTTTTTGTTGTTTTGTAATTGTTTTGGTCACTTTGATAGCACTCCCACAATATGTGTGTTAAGATTAAACAGTCCTTTTGTGGTGTGCTTAACCAAAAAAAAACCTTTGTTGTATGTCTTTTTATCTGTCCTGCCATGTCTGTATGCTATTTTTCTGTATGTTTCAATAAAGGATTTTTGTATTTTATATTCCTGAGCTTTTGGAGTAGTGCCTGCCTTCCACTCCGTTTTTTTTTACTACTATTGCGGCTCTATCCACTGCTTTGGCTACGGCACTCCGAGTGACGAAAAAGTTTTTCTGCTTAATCCCTGTTGGGATTGACTTCCGGATTGTGTGGTCACACATCGAGAGCTGTGGCCGCTCTCTTTCCAGTCAAACCTAGGTTCTCTGCTGCTCCTGAACTTAACTAGATAAACCTTTTCAGCAAAGGAAAACAAAAGAAGGAAGCAAATTAAATAAAGTAAATTTGAAAGTTGTTTAAAATCACATGTTCTTTGTGAATCATGGAAGAAAATTTTTGGGTTTCATGTCCCTTAAAAAGAACACAAATAGTTTTTTGTATTAAAGGAACACTTTTAGTGTTGGTATTAAGGGAACACACTTCTAGTGTGGGTATTGAAGGAACACATTTATAGTTTGTATATTAAATGAACACACTTATAGTATTGGTATTAAAGGAATACACTTCTAGGGGTCAATTTATCAAGCACCATATGGAGCTTAATGCCCCTTGTTTCCGGCAAGCCTTAATAACAGAAGTTATGAAGCAGCGGTCTAAAGAATGCATCTCCATAACTTGTCCGCCTGTTCTGAGGCGGCGGACAGAAATCAACGCTTTCGAATACGATCGGGTTGATTGACACCCCCTGCTAGTGGCCGATTGGCCGCGAATCTCAAGGGGGCGGCATTGCACCAGCAGTTCACAAGAACTGCTGGTGCAATGATAAATGCTGACAGCGTATGCTGTTGGCTTTTATCGATGTGCGGCAGACATGATATGCTACATCGTATCATGTCCGCTCGCACATTAATAAATTTACCCCCTAGTGTGGTTATTAAAGGAACACATTTACATTGTGGGTATTAAATAGGGATGGGCAAACGTGCTTAAAGTGTAATTTGATCTAGGCCCATTTTGGTATATTTCATGCCACCATTTTCCCGCCAAATGCGATCAAATAAAAAAAAAAGTAAAATTTTTCACAATTTTAGGATTCTCACTGAAATCATTTACAAACAGCTTGTGCAATTATGGTACAAATGGTTGTAAATGCTTCTCTGGGATCCCCTTTGTTCAGAAATAGCAGACATATATGACTTTGTCGTTGCTTTCTGGTAATTAGAAGGCCGCTAAATGCTGCTGCGCCTCACACGTGTATTATGGCTAGCAGTGAAGGGGTTAATTAGGGAGTTTGTAGGGAGCTTGCAGGGTTAATTTTAGCTTTAGTGTAGAGATCAGCCTCCCTGACACATCCCACCCCCTGATCCCTCCCAAACAGCTCCCTTCCCTCCCCCATCCCACAATTGTCCCCGCCATCTTAAGTACTGGCAGAAAGTCTGCCAGTACTAAAATAAAAGTTTTTTTTAAAAAAAAATAATAATTTTTTTAGCATATTTACATATGCTACTGTGTAGGATCCCCCCCTTAGCCCCCAACCTCCCTGATCCCCCCCAAAACCGCTCTCTAACCCTCCCCTCTGCCTTATTGGGGGCCATCTTGGGTACTGGCAGCTGTCTGCCAGTACCCAGTTTGCAAAAAAATATGTTTTATTTTATTTTTTACCCGGTTTTTCTGTAGTGTAGCTTCCCCCTCCCCACAGACCAACCCCCATCACCTAACTGATGTTTTTTTTTTTATTTGATTTGTTTATTTTTTGCGATTTTTTTTTTCATTTTCCTACAATTTTTTTCTGTAGTGTAGCGGTTCCCACCCGCTCCCTCCCCGTGCACGTGCCCGCCCCCACCCTCCCGTGCACGTGCGTGCGCCTGTGCGCGCCCCCTGGCATCCCCGCCCACGATCCCGCCCCCCTCCACATCACGAGGGCCATCGATGGCCGCCACCCGCCTCCCGGTCCGGCTCCCACCCACCAACGCAGTAAGCCACCGATCTCCGGTGCAGAGAGGGCCACAGAGTGGCTCTCTCTGCACCGGATGGCTTGAAAAGGTTATTGCAGGATGCCTCCATATCGAGGCATCACTGCAATAACCGGAAAGCAGCTGGAAGCGAACAGGATCGCTTCCAGCTGCTTTCCACACCGAGGACGTGCAGGGTACGTTCTCAGGCGTTAACTGACTTTTTTTGAGGGCGTACCCTGCACGTCCTCGGTCATTAAGGGGTTAATTTTTCAATGTTCATAATAATATTGAATATTCACATTCAAAATTTCAAATGTAACATTCCATTTAACAAATACTATTTATAATTTCAATAGTTTATGTGGTAGGGAATTTAGTTAATTGAAACAAAATAGATACAAATATGTCAGTTTGAATGTTTCAATTTTGAATATTGCATAATTTGAATATTACATTTAAAGAAGGAATTAGAAAAACTATTACATAAAACAAATGTTAGAATGTTGTGCAAACATTTGAAATTCGAAACCAACGAACAAATGTGCTAAAATTCTTTCAATTTTCGAATGTTGCAAAACATTCACACATCTCTAGTATTAAAGGAACACACTTCTAGTGTGGGTATTAAAGGAACACACTCCTAGTGTGGATATTAAAGGAACACACTTATAGTGTGGGGATTAAAGGAACACATTTCTAGTGTGGGTATTAAAGAAACACACTTATAATGTGGGTATTAAAGGAACACATTTGTAGTGTCGGTATTAAAGGAACACAGTTATAGTGTGGGTATTAAAGGAATACAAACAAGAACTATAACAGAGCTAAATCAGCAGCCTAATAAGGATATTAATTATACACCAAATACAATGTAAGAAATTTGTCTGTATCAAATTTTGAAGATTATATCTTATTTGGTCTTCTATATATAGATTGTAGTTGCTAATAATATATCACATATAAATACATATGCAAAAAATTTTTGATTTAAAATATGCAATCTACAGACCCACAAATCTTATTGCCTATTATATAATATATACTCAAAATACATATAAAATATTGGTGACAATGTTAAGTCTCTTGTTGGTTGAAAGATTGTCCTTTGAAAAAGAACACGAATAGTTTCTCAACATGTGTGATATTTTAAAAGCACAATACCTCCGTGATGATTCTATAAGTTCAGATTGGCATATTGCCTAATGGAGAGGTAGGAAATGATTGCTTTGCCCTTCTTTAATAGAACACTCTGCTGTTCCCTTCAAGCCGTCCTTCCTTTTAACGGCTTCGATAGAAAGTGATACATGAAAAACAAGATGAGGAGCGCAAAAGATATTCAAGTGTAGTTTTATTAATGTAAAATAACACACATAAAATAATATATATCTACTCACACTGAGTGAACATAGTTCATGCCCATCTGTTGGTCAAATCTGACATGCTGCTCACACGCTGAATAAGACTGGTGTGCTCTGTCTCTCGCACCCTGTCATAACCCTGGGATATCCGGATCTCCAGCAGAGTGACTGTTGCGGTTAGTTTGGGCCCTTGAATCGTGGCAGCTTCTTAGTGGTGATATGACACCTGACCCCAACGCGTTTCTCCTGGTATTTATCAAGAGGAATGCTGTATCATTCATCGACATCCCTCTTGATACTGTATACTAAGATGCTGCCACGATTCCAGGGCCAAAACTAGCCGCAACAGTCCTGCCCCTATGTTTTCAGGGGTGTCAGAGGTCTTAAGGCCCATCCCACACATCTAAGGGCACCTTCTGGCCTTTTAGTCAGTAATGGACTTCCTACAGGGAGGCCCAGTGGTGCCTGGGCTCCATCTGCATCATGCCTGGTTCCTCTGTGCGCCCACTGCCACAAAAGAAGTGACTCTATATGAATTTGCCTTTCTCCTAGCAGGTCTTCCAAGATTTCCCCTACAGTGCTGTTGCACAGAAAAACCTACTGCAATATTTGTAAAGGAAGTTGCACAAATACATATTCTCTTACGTGGACCAAGCAAGGAGGGAAAGATGACAGTGACAGAGAAGCAACACCTCTGGATGTCCTCCTGATGTCTGTGGGTGCCTGTTTATGTGTAATTTATAATGTCTAGGGTGTGTTTGTGTGTGTTATTTCTATCTAATAGTGCAGTCTACATGTGATGACAAGTGCTTATATGTCTGTTATTTTGAGCGACTGTGAATACACAGGCTGATGAACAGTAAGTGGTTATTTCTATTTAAATGCATACTTTAATGGCTTCCTTTTTTATATGTTACTTTATTGACCATCAATTTATACAAAATGCAATGACAGAAGGGTGTTATGAACTTTAAATGTCTTTGTAAATCTATTTATTTAATTAACCTAGCAGTGGTAATGGGGAAAAGTGGAGCATGAGGTAGATCAAAAGAAACGAGGAGTTGTTTACTGTTGACTGGTTTAATTTGAGAGGTTTTGGGAAATATAGTACTTGAGAAAATGCTATGCATCATTTAGGATGTAGAGGGAAATAATATAGAATATGTTAGAGGTTAAAGTTTAAGTTTGTCTAGACAGAGTAAATACAACATCTTGAGGGATAAACATTTTAGAAACTTTGAATCTGACATCTGACACTCATTTTAAAGAGAATGAACATAAACATGTAGCTAATTTAATGGTGATTTGTTTTAGAGAGAAAGAGAGAGATTGTCTGGCCAAGACTTTAAAAAGTTAATGATTAAATTAACATCTCATAAAGAAGAATACATGGGATTACGAATTTTTAACTTCAATGGCTTTAATAATTTTAGATGAAGGTTATGTTCAATATTATGTCCATTGACTGGGAAATGACCATCTGAAATTGCAAACCTAGCCAGATTGATGGAATTGTATACTAAGCCAGATTCAAACAGGAAGGAAATTAAATTTACTACATTAACAACAGAGGCTCAAAAGGAATCCAAATCCCTTTCCAGGTACCAACCTGCACATTTTGAACCAGCATATCTGTAATAATTCTTAGTGACACGTGACCGCATGTTTTGAGGACAGACAAAGCTCCTGGTGCAAGACTATCAAGCAAGAAAGATCTTCTGAGATTGTCCAAATAATCAACTTGAGAGAACTGCACAAAACCAGAGGATCAGTAAGTTCATTTAGATCTGAGAGAAGATACGGACCCAGTGGTACAAACATAGGTAAAAGTTGTATAGCTGAGGTACATATGGCTACGAAGATTGAATTGTCCAGAAATGGGAGATCAGAATGATTAGGTAAAAGTTCTGTTTGATTCAAGAAATGGTAAATGCATAAGCCTCTTATTCCATAGCCTCCAGGAGTGGATGAGAATTTTAAAATGGATATGTTTAAAAGGAGGAAAAAAAAGTTGATTACAAAGGGGGCCCCATAACCATTAGATATGAAGAAAAGGTGAAGGTTTGTACATTGATTCTCTGAAATTCAAAAGAAAACCAAAATTGAAAAAAAAAAAACACCAGGTAATGCTCTGCTCTTATAGAAATATTAATGTTGAGATACAAATAAATAAAAACTTTTGTAATGTCTGGGATGAATTTGTATTTGGTGCCCCTTAGTTGGTTGATGTAGCACACTGCTAAAATGTTGTCCATTTTTAAGTAGAAACTTAATCAATGACTTCACCATCTTATGAGGGCAACCAAATAAATACATCCATAAATAAATAAAAATAATCCGAATAAATTAAAGGTTTATTATAGTTTATCATGGCTACTCACCTGAACACGTAATCTACACTATCATTATTAATTGCAGCTCATAAGGACTTTATTTTGAAATTATATGTAAAAGGTAACAAAAGGACACACCTGCCACTGAAGAGGCTTAGGTTTATGTTAATATAAAGATCAACCAAAGGTCCTGGATAGAGTACTAGGCTTGGGCAACTACTCAAACCAAAAGCTTGAGAAGTAAGAATTATATGTGATAGTAAAGTAATACAAAAATGATACACTACTGATAACAAATAACTTAAAATTCTAATAGTATATTAATAACCATGTGTCCCAAATGGAAATTGACAATCTGTGAATGCTGAATTGTGTGCTTGAAAAGAAAGAAATTACACAATGGAGCAACATAGTAAAAATAAGCGCATTATTAATACATCCTTCTGATTGGTACTACTCACATCTGGCCCAATTCTCTAAAGCTCTCTGAGCTAATAAGATTATATAGGAGTCGTGAGTATTATAAAGTGCCTTAAAGAATTTTAGAAAGTAATATTTTAACTTGATGACTGTTTATCTTGATATACAACATGGTTCTGGAAGTGATAGACACATAAATTACAACATAATACTAAAAAACAAACAAACAAAAAATATTCTGCATGGTTACATGCCCTTACACAACCACAATCAGTAGTTAGACCTTGTGCTTGTAAAGCAACATTTTTGGTTCTATTGTATAAATGCACACTTTTTTCTGTTAGTATTTACAGTGAAGGGATCTATAACTATTTCACAAAATAAAGCAATTGTGTGATTACAGATTTACACACATCCCTGTCACTAAAGTGTAGATGATGACAGAAATCTTCTTATAAACTTAAATTTAATCCAATCAATTTAAAATGGAAAACAATTAAATGCCAACCTGTGGGTCCACATAGCAATGAGCAGAGCTCTCACTTAAAACTGGTGAAACGAAAACAGTTTATATCAGCAGATACAAACCTGTGCAACACCTAAAAAATATGGTGATGTCATAATGCTGTAACAAAACTATATAATATGGAAGTTAGTGTTCTGATATCAGCATGAAAATGCAACTGTAGTGATACGATTGATACAAAGGTCCAGGCCAGAAAACCATAAAGAATTTAAATTACCCTCTTAGAAAAAAAAACGAAGATGATAAAGGCAAAACATTAAACAAAGCATTTATCTATGAAAGAGAATATTGAATGTCCAGCCATGAATAAACATTTTTTGGGTGCTTTTTAGCTAATGAGTTATCCTACTGAAAGTTAGAAAGTTAGAATTTCTGTTGTCACGCAGTTGGTTACTCGAATACCATGTCTAAAACATTGGAAATAATTTCCACAAAACTAATAAAAAATGCATTTAATTAGGAACTCTAGATGCATAATAGATCATTGGTTGGTGTAATTCAGTTCCAACATGCTTTTAGCAGTATTATGGTTATTATTTTATAATTATTATTATTATTATTATTATTATTTATTTATAACAGATTCCACAGCACTGTCCATGGGTACAAAGATAAAAGTACAACAGTGATACAATACAATACAATATATGACACCGGACAAAATTAAACAAACAAATACAGGGGGCATTGAGGGCCCTGTTCCCATGGGAACTTACAATCTAGATGGGTAGGAGGTTGAGAAACAGGAGGTGGGGACTGCAAAGGTGATCATGATGTTAGTGTGGAGTTAGAAGAGGGCAACTATTAGGCAAGTGGAATTAATTTGTTACTGATTTGGTGATAGGCTTCCCTGAACAAAAAGGTCTTTAGGGAGCGTTTAAAGGAGGACAAGTTAGGGGAAAGTCTGACAGCTCAAGGAAGTGCGCTCCAGAGGGTTGGTGCCACACAAAAGAAGTCCTTTAGTGGCTATGGAGTTTACCTTGACACTGACAAGTGATCTTGCATGCTTTTGGCCAGAACCCTATTTTTTAGGGAGCAGTTAAACTTGGCAGCACAATGCTGGTTAATTAGTGACCCGGGAGCACTGTTCCCTCTAAGGTGTGTATCTACATTGCACAGCTTGATTTGTAATGCGGATAGCATGTTTCCTGAGCATGGAAATCTGGTTTGCCTACAAATAAAATTAAATATTAGTTCATAGTACATATGTTTAAATCCTACAAAGCCCCTTGCAGCATACAGTCCCTCCTGCTCTTGTAGGAGACCACCTGCTTGTCCAGCAATTTCACTAACAGGGTGAGAAAGAAGTCTTATACTGGGGACTTATATTGAGAATGGAAGATACAGTACTCAGTCACACTTTTTTGAATAAATATAAATAATAACAAACGGTGGGGACAGAAACACCAGAGCACATAAAAAAGGCTATGGGGATTCTTCTGAGCCACCAGTTTAATCATTTTAGCAGACTGCTATAATACCAGTGATTGTGTATAAAAAAAAACCTGCAGTTTATCTATTTAAAACAACATTTTTATCAAGGAAAATTTTCAGATCTGGGATAGAATCATCACTTGATCCTCTAGTATTTCCTCTATTCACTTCCCTCTAACTGTGATTTTAGGGAATCCAGCTCTTCCATCTTTGTTGAATCTTCATTGGCCAGAGACTGAGGATATATGCCCCAAAATACCAATTTATTGTTTACGCCAAAACCGTATGCTTAAAGCCTATGGAGAATTGTGATATTTTATTGGAAAACCGTTTGACTTAATCAATGACTTCACCATCTTATGAGGGCAACCAAATAAATACATCCTATACTATAAGAGGCCAAGTGTGTTTGTCCGAAGCTGTCATGCGCAGTAGAGACAGCACGAGGACAAACACACATGGCCTTACAGCTTCTAAGGGCTAGATTTATCAACGCTGAGGCGTACAGGGGCGTGTATATGTGCCCCTGTACGCCTCAGCTCGCCTGTGGCGGGGCAAAATTACCCGCAGGTAATTAACATTGCACACGAGCGTAATTTTGCGTTCGCGTGCAATCCCGCCCCCTGCCCGCGCACAACCAATCACGCGCGGGCAGGAGCTGTTAATCTCCTCGGTCGGACTCGACCTAGGAGATTGAATTTCGCCACAATAGAGATGGCGTAGATGTTAGGGAAGCAGCGGTCTGGTGACCGCTGCTTGATAAATCAAGGCGAGCAAGTTCTTGAGAGAACTTGCTGCCGCAAGGGCTTAATAAATCTAGCCCTAAGTCTCTGCAGTGCGAGCAGAAGTGGGCGTGACCGAGTGTGGCCAGGGGCGTGACCAAGCATGAAGGGGGCGTGACCGAGCATGAAGGGAGCGTGGCTGAGTATGAAGGGGGTGTGACCGAGCGTGAATGGGCGGGGCCAGGCGGGCCGTGAAAGGCTGTGCAGTCTGAGAGCTCAAAACAGCTCAACAGAGGGGAGAGAGGGGGTAGGGAAAAGATAAGAAAGGTGAGAGAGAGATCAAGAGGGGAGAGAGAGATCAAGAGGGGAGATAAAGAGAGCACAAGAGAGGGAGCAAAAGAGAGGGAGAGAGACAGCAAAAGAGAGGGGGAGGGAGAGCAAAAGAAAGGGGAGAGAGAGATCAAAAGAGAGGGGGGAAGAGAGAGAGAGAGAGAGAGAGAGAGAGAGGGGGAGGAGAGAGAGAGAGACGGGAGAGATAGAGAGAGGGGAGAGAGAGAGAGAGAGAGAGGGGAGGGAGAGAGAGAGGGGGGGAGGGAGGGGGAGAGATAAGGGGGAGGGGGAGAGAGAGAGGGGGAGGGGAGAGAGAAAGAGGAGGGGGGAGGGGGGAGAGAGAGAGAAAGAGGGGGGAGGGGGAGAGAGAGAGAGGGGGGAGAGAGAGAGAGGGGAGAGAGAGAGAGAGAGAGAGAGAGAGAGAGGGGGGGGAGAGAGAGAGAGGGGGGAGAGAAGGGGGAGAGAGAGAGAGAGAGAGAGAGACGGGAGAGAGAGATAGAGAGAGAGAGAGAGAGGGGGGAGAGAGACTGGGGAGAGAGAGAGCGCAAAAGAGAGGGGGGAGAGAGAGCGGAAAAGAGAGGGCTGAGAGAGAGCGCAAAAGAGAGGGGTGAGAGAGAGAGCACAAAAGAGAGGGGGGAGAGAGAGCGCAAAAGAGAGGGGTGAGAGAGAGCACAAAAGAGAGGGGTGAGAGAGAGAGCACAAAAGAGAGGGGGAGAGAGAGCGCAAAAGAGAGGGGGGGAGAGAGAGCCCAAAAGAGGGGGGGAGAGAGCGAGCACAAAAGAGGGGGGATAGAGAGAGCGCAAAAGAGGGGGGATAGAGAGAGCGCAAAAGAGGGGGGATAGAGAGAGCGCAAAAGAGGGGGGAAGAGAGAGAGCGCAAAAGAGGGGGGAGAGAGAGAGCGCAAAAGAAAGGGGGGAGAGAGAGCTCAAAAGAGAGGTGGAGAGAGAGAGCTCAAAAGAGAGGGGGAAAGAAAGCGCAAAAGAGAGGGGGAGAGAGAGAGCAAAAGAGAGGGGGAGAGAGAGAGGGCAAAAGAGGGGAGGAGAGAGCGCAAAGGGGGGGGAGAGAGAGCGCAAAAGAGAGGGGGGAGAGAGAGAGCTCAAAAGAGAGGGGGGAGAGAGAGAGAGCAAAAGAGAGGGGGAGGGAGAGAGCGCAAGGGGTGGGACCGCTGTACCCTGCAAAAAATGGCCCGTGTGAACGGGCTTTAGGACTAGTTCATAAATAAATAAAAATAATCAGAATAAATTAAAGGTTTATTATAGTTTATCATGGCTACTCACCTGAACACGTAATGTGCACTATCATGATTAATTGAAGCTCATAAGGACTTTATTTTTAAATTATATGTAAAAGGTAACACAAGGACACACCTACCACTGAAGAGGCTTAGGTTTATGTTAATATAAAGATCAACCAAAGGTCCTGGATAGAGTACTAGGCTTGGGCAACTACTCAAACCAAAAGCTTGAGTAGTAAGAATTATATGTGATAGTAAAGTAATACAAAAATGATACACTACTGATAACAAATTACTTAAAATTCTAATATTATATTAATAACCATGTGTCCCAAATGGAAATTGACAATCTGTGAATGCTGAATTGTGTGCTTAAAAAGAAAGAAATTACACAATGGAGCAACATAGTAAAAATAAGTGCATTATTAATACATCCTTTGGTACTACTCACATCACACTTTAGCAGGTAAAATGGATCATTGGTAACAATTTAAAGTGGAAATATAATTTGTTGAGAACTGTCCCTTTAAGGAAATTGTTACATAACATAAATTGCGACAAAAGTATTCTCTAATAAAAATACAGAGGATACATGGATAACATTTAAAACTTTGCTAAATGAATATACATATCAACCCATACCACATGGTTATAAAAGTAAAATAAATAAATCCAAGTCAATGTGGCTAAATAAAAATGTGTTAATAGAAATTAGGAAAAAACATAGGGCCTTTAAATAATTCAAAGAAAATACTACTGACTGAAGATTCCAAATATATAAGGAATGTAACAAAGCATGCAAAAAAAGCAAACAAATTAGCCAAAAATTGAAAATGAAAGATTAATTGCAAAGTATTCTAAATCAAACCCTAAAAGTTTTGTAAAGTACATAAAAGGCAAACAATCTAAGAAAGAAAATATAGGTACACTAAAATGTTTAAAAGGCAGCATGATTAACGGAGAAGGCTGAGGTGCTAAACCAGTTCTTTTCTTCAGTATACACAAGAGAGGAACCAACAGGAGATACGTTGAAACAAACTAGAACATACAAGCCCATACCATTAACTGGGTAATCTCTAGAGGATATCAGGAAAAAAAATGGAATACACCCAAGGGTTTTACAGATTTTAGCACTGTTAAAGACAAATCTCTACTCTTAATTTTTCAAGACTCATTATCCTCACGCATAGTACCCTAGGACTGGCATGAAGCTGATGTGGTGCAACTTTTTAAAAAGGGAAGCAGGGCTGAACCAGGAAGCTATAGAACAGTTAGTCTGACATCAATAGTGGTGAAGAAACTTGAAGGGATTATATTGATGAGTATGTTCGTGTAAACAAGATTATAAATTCAAAACAGCATGGTTTTAGGAGAAATAGATCATGTCAAACTAATATAATTAGATTCTAGGAGGAAGTAAGTCAAAATATAGATAAAGATCAGTTTATGTGATATATTTTGATTTTGCAAAGGCATTCTGATACAGTGCCACATGCGAGATTAATGTACAAAATTAATGGACTGGTAATATCTATAAATGTTAGCTCCTGGATAAATAACTGGAATAAAGACAGGGAGCAACGAGTAGTATTATATGGATCATACTCAGATTGGACAAACGTAATCAGTGGAGTCCCACTGGGATTAGTACTGGGCCTTGTTCTTTTTAATATTTTTATGAATGACTTGGAGCAAGGATTAAATAGCAACATCTCTATTTTTACAGATAATACAGAGTTTATTAGGTCAGTGCAGGATGAAATTGCTTTACAGTGGGATCTACAAAAAATTAGAAGAATGGGTAGTTAAATGGAAAATGAGATTTAATACTGTAAAATGCAAGGTGGTACATTTTGGAAGTAAAAATAAGCAGACAACCTATTATTTAAATGGGACTAGTAATAAATAACAAGCTAAAGATGGGTGCACAATGCAGGACAGCATCTCTTAAGGCTAATAAGATACTAGCATTATTATTAAAAGAAGCATTGATGCAAGGGAGGAGAGCATAATTCTGTCACTATATACATTTGTGGTAAGACCTCACTTTGAATATGGAGTGCAGTTCTGGGGACCAATCTGAAAAAAATGTATTGCCGACTTAGAAAAGTTCAGAAGTGTAGATGCAAAGGTAGCGGCGCTGTGTTTCTTAGGGATATAGCTGGATTTCAGCTATCATTTGTTTATAATCTTTATTTATCAATACCAACACATATAAATCACAAAAGAAACAAATCAGTAAACATTTCCTCATTCTACATTTGTTATGTAATTAGAGAAGTCATTGGCCAGGTGTACATTCATTTTCAGATACAGATTGTCAGTATACATTTTGCATTTTAACTGTGTTTACACAAAGAAAACAAGTTGTGCCTAGAATTGTAAATATTAAATTTTTTATTAATTCAAATTGAAATGAAATTAAGTTAAGCAATATACGATAAAATAAATTAAATTAAATTATAACAAAATAAATTAAATCAAGTTAAGTCAGTTAGTCCCCGGTGAGCGACAGCACCCATCTGTGCTTGAAGAAAGAAGTCTGTGTTTTGGAGTCGTAACAGAAGACGTGACGTCTACACTTGTGGCAGCATGAGAAGCAGGCATTTCCACTTCCTCATAAAAGCAGAAGTTTTAGAGGTCATGTCTGTTGTAGTGACATATAGCTCTATCGTGAGTTTATGAATAAGGGTTGCCTTAAATGCTTGGAATGTGGGGGAGCAGCCAGGATCCAATGTTTGAATAACAATATCCTTGCAATTAGTAATGCTGTACACACAAATCTCTTGCATTGTCTTATCTCTCCAGGCAAAACCATAAAAACAACCAATCTACTGTCTAAGGTCAGTTCAAACTCACATCTACCTGATATCCAATATAGTATTGTCTTCCAGAATTTGGTTAGTTTTGGACATTGCCACAACATATGCAGGATCCCAGGGGTTGTGAAACCCACATTTAGGACAAGCGTTAGTAGCCTGTGAAACCCATCTCTGATATAGTCTAGGTGTTTTGTAAGAGTTGTGCAATAATTTAAAATGAGAGTCTCTCATATCTTGAGCTAAGGTTGCTTTCTTTACTGTCTTAATTCTATCTATCTATCACTATTTGTTGTGGCAGCTCTTCCCCAAGTTTCTCCGACCACAAAACCAATATATCTGTTATATTCTTTTGATTCGTGTTTTCCAACAACATTCTGTAAATAGGTGGAATCGAATATATTCCCTAAGAGAACAAGGCTACCATGGCATTTATTGAGAGTGTATCTCTGGACATGTGGCCTTCAGTAATTAACAAGGAAATATAGTGCTTTGTTTGTAAAGAGGCAAAATGGTGATTATAGGGGATACCATAGGTGTCTCTAAGTGTTTGAAAAGACTTAACTCTCTCTCCATTCTCTTCTAGAAACTGATGCACATAGATCAATCTTCTTTCTGCACATATACTAAAAGCTGCTGTGAAGCCTGCTATAAAATCTGGATTTCCCCTGAGGGGCAAACATTTAGTGTAGGTGTTAGAGATGTTTAGCCAAAGGCAAATGTTTATCCAAGCCCTCAAAGGATCTTTAAATATACTAGATTCTTTCCATTGTGTGTCTGCTTTTTTGGCCGATAGGTGAGGGAGCATGGCTAGAGACCATGGTGCCGCTAATTATTGTTCTATCTCTTTCTAGGTGTAGTTGTATGATCCACTAAGCAAATCTAGTGTGAATTTACTTAAGGCTGCCCAGTTATAAAGCTGTAGGTTTGGTAAACTAAGCCCTCCATGTGTCAAGTTGCCCATCAATTTGGTGTATCTTATATTATGTTTTTTCCCCGCCCATAGTTGGAGTTGAGTAATCCCAAATCTTTTTTCCCCAACAGAACTGGTAGCATCTGTAACACATACAAAAGCCTTGGGAAGACAATCATTTTAATCAGGTTCACCCTACCCGAGATCGATACTGGGAGAGACCTCCATGAGGTTAGTTGGTTACAAATTTCCCCAATTTGTGGTCTAAAATTGGTTTCATACCATGCATTAGGATTAGCGGTCATTTTGATTCCCAAATATTTGAATTGGTCATTAACTATCTTAAATTGGAATCCTGTCAAAGGGGTTTTATTTTCTGGTGTCAGCCACATTAATTCTTATTTATCCCTGTTTATAGTATATCCTGAGATCTCACCAAACTCAATGATAATAGACATGAGTTTTGGGAGGTTAACGTTTAGTTTTGACACAAAGAGAAACATGCAATCCACATAAAGCAAAAGATGGAGCTTCACCTTTCCAATTGGCATACCCTCCGTTTCTTTGCGGATTAGGTATGCCAAGGGCTCTATGGCAAGGTCAAACAGGGGCGAAAGTGGGGACCCCTGTCTCATGCCTTTGTTTAAAAGAAAGGAATGGGATAATTCCCCGTTTATAATAACTACTGCTCGAGGTTGTGCATAAATACATTTTACTGTGTCCAAGAAGCAACCTCCTACACCGTATCTAGACAGAGTAAGGTAAAGATGTTCACAGAGGATCTTTTCAAATGCTTTTTCCACGTCAACTGCACACACCGATTCAATCCCTCCCTCCAGAAATGTGATATAACCAACTGTACTTTTCTGACATTCAGTACTAAAGATCTTCCCATAACAAACCTTGTCTGATCTAAATTAATCAAACTCGGTACCACCCACCCCAACCTGATCGCAAGAATTTTAGTAAACAGTTTATAATCATTGTTGAGGGGGAGATCAGATGATACGATTCAGGAAGCAAGGGATTTCTGTCAGATTTAGGTATAATGGTGATGTGAGCCTCTGTAAAGATACTTGAGGGAGGGATCACACCTTCCAAAATGGTATTATAGAGTATTATTAAAGTCTCTAAAATTTCTGGGCCTAATGGTTTGTAAAACTTTCCAGGGAGACCATCCGGTCCCCGGGGCTTTATTCAAAGGTAAGTTTTTAATTACTGTTAATATTTATTTTGGTGTGATAAGGGCATTAAGAGAGTCTGCCTGCTTTTTCTCTAGTTGTGGTAGTTTTATTCTTTCCCATAGTTTATCTCTAACTTCTGCATTAACTGATTGAGCACTATACAACTCCTGGTAAAATCTAAAAAACCTGTCTTGTATTTTATGCTGGTCAGAGTGGACTTTAGTTCCATCCTGAATAGACATTACATTATAAGGAGGTCTGGCCAATCGTCTCAATGCTGCTAAAAATTTGCTTGACTTGCTCTATCCATGGATATTTGCGCCTGATGTAATAAGAAGTTATCCCTTTGCTCTTTGATTTGTTTATATGCCTTCCTTTTAATTTTGTTGGGATTTTTAAGATATTTGTTTTGAATGTTAAGTAATTGCTTCAGAAGCAAGGATTCTTTAGCTTTTAATTTTTTATGTACCCCTGCTGCATAGTTTGAGATTACCCCCTTAGGACCACTTTGGATTGTCTAGGTGTTATATATTTAGGCTTTTGTATGCGCTCCATTTGCCTATAAGATATCTAAGGAAGTTAGGGTCTTTATATAACTGCAAAGGAAAGGCCCATCTATTTTGTTTATGTTGTTTGCTATGGGTTTCTAGCACTAGTTTGACATATGCATGATCTGAAATTGTAACCAGACCAATAATAACCTTCTTGACTCTGGTTTTATATGAGGCTGACACCAGGAAAAGATCGATTCGAGATAAAGAACATTTGGAAGGTGATATACAGGTATAATCCTTTGCTTCAGGATTTTTTTCCGTCCAAACATCAACTACAGAGAGGGCGTGCCTAAATTTATTCACGGTTAGTGTGCCTCTCCGTGTGTATGGGAGTGGTTGTGAGCTTTTGGGTGGGTTTGCTGGGTTCCGGAATCTAACGGCACTTGTGGGGCAATATTGTAATCTCCTCCTATCACTAAGGGAAGGTTAGCATGTTGAAAGAGTTTTCTCTGTAAGGGAAGCCAGAATTGGGCTTTATCTTGTAAGTGACCATATACTCCTGCCAGTAGGAGGCGGTTTCCCTCAAAACCTAATTCTAAAATTACATATCTACCATTGGCATCCCCTTCTGTGTGGTAAATGTTGTAATCTAAGTCTTTCCTGAAAGAGTACTGGTTCTTCCCTTGCTCTTTTTTTATCAAATGACGATGCTATCACTTCTTGAACCCATCCTTGTTTAAGTTTTTGGTGCTCTTCAACACTCAAATGAGTCTCGACGAGAATTGCTATATGGGCATTTTGTAGTCTAAGATTTTCAAGAATGCCCTTGTGCTTTATTGGGGAGGTAACCCCTCCCCCCACATTCTAAGTCATGATATTCAAAGGGTTAGCCATGTCTTATACACTCATTTTAGATATGGGCTGATTCTAGCACCTGTGGATTATGATATGGTCATGTTTGTTATAGGATGGGTGAGTGTGTATTGATATATCTTACTATTGAAGGATCTGCTGTCATAGATGTAGTGCTGTCAGCTTCTCCGAGGCATTGGTACTGAATTTTCTAATCACATGAAAACAAATAACAAAAAGAAAGAAAAGAAACCAAATTAGATTTCAAAAAATTCAACATGTATATAGAACTTTGGTAAGACCAATTCTATAGTTGGTGGTTCAGAGCCAAAATGCCCCCCCCCCCTTAATAGGTAAGAATGCCCCTTTAGTAACTGCTAAACCTCATAATTTCTGCATAAATCTCAACAGTAGATTAAAGATACAGAAAACCCTAGAAATACTGAAATATCCTCTCTTTTGCAACTCTTGAACTCAGAGTATAAACTAAGAAGACACAAGAAAAAATAGATATATCAATAAATCAGCTCCATCTGAATGTCTTTAAATATCATAAATGCTGATATCAGGTTCAGTTATTTTGGTCATGGCTCTCATTTATTTGCACATTGTCCTCTTCTCTTTCAAGATATTTTTGTAGAAAATCAGGGTTATTAAAGAACCTAGGTCCTTGAGCAGTCCGCAGCCGCAATCTAGCCAGGTACAGAAGTGCAACAAAGCGCCCCTTCTTCATCATTTGCTGACAATAGGGAGATAATTATTTGCATCTCCTAGACACTTTAAAAGAATAGTCCTGGAATAAAAGTATCTTTTTTCCATCTACCACTGGTGGGCCTTGTTGTCTGTAGGCTCTTAAAAGCTTGATTTTGTCCTTGAAATTAAGGTAGTTAATGAGAACATGTCTTGGAGATGCTTGGCTGTTGTCTGCTGTTCTTGCTTGGCCAACTTGATGAGCTCTCTCTGCCACACATGGTACCTCCATACTGTTTAGGTGTAAGAGCTCTGGTAGGGTTCTCTCTACAAACTGCAATAAGAAATCGCTCAGGACTGATTTTGGGAGACCGACGATTCGGAGATTATTTCTCCATGACCTGTTTTCCAGGTCGTCTAAGCGGGTGTGGAGCAATGGGTTCTGTTTCTGCATATTAGTAACACTGGATGTTAAGTCATGTTGTCGATCTTCATGCTCTGATATTTAAAATTCTGCATTCTAGAGCCTCTGAGAGAAATGCTTAAATTCTGTGTTGAGAGAGCCCACTCCCATTTAAAGCTGCTCAATTTTAGGGAGAAATAAAGATGAAAGTTGTGAGACTATTGGATGTGTGTCAATATTTACTGAGGCCTTATCTGGTAACTCTGAAGATACAGGCGTTTGATGTACTTCAGTCTGATGTTGTTGCTTCTTATCTGCTGCTTTAGCCTTTGGTGCCATATTGCTGGTGGATTTATGGAAGCAAGAATAGTTTTGCTGCATACAGGGTGTCACTGATCAAGAAGCGATGTAGATTGAGCTAAAAAGTTCACTCCTAGTTGTATTGCAGATCTTAATGTTTTAACAGTGTGTTTTTAACTGCGACATCCAGAGTGTCCATTCAAAGATCAGCTGCGCTCTTTCACATAATTATTTTTTTAATCAGTTTATGGCTTCTCTGCTTTGTGAATCACTTTGGGGTATGATGCAGATAACGGATGTAAAGGGGGGGAGATAAAGTCGGCCTCAGACCATTGCCCTTTTCTGACAGTGGCCCTCTAAATAACTATTCCTGTCGTCTCGTTACTGCCAATCTGGATATACTCCTCTGTCCACTCCCAGATGAGTAATATGTTAGGAAAAGTGTCTGTCAGAGCGCACCTTCCACGTGGCGTTGTTCGCCTGGTGGTGTAGTCAATCTGCGGACGGTGGTATCGTGACTAATTTCAGTCACACGGACCCTCTAACCCATGGCTTTCTGATCCAGCAGAAATTGGTGGTGCTACTAGCCTTTTAGGTGCACACTGGGGTCCGGAGATGTGCTTGTGTAGCAGGCCTTTAAAATGGCGACCGGGCAACTCTTTATGCCCCTTCTGTATCTTCACCGTAACTTCAGTGCAGTCCTCAGTGAGGTAGCCGTGTCTTCCTCCTTGCTGCTCACTGTCAGGCGCTCGGAATTCGCCAAGGACACACAGTTTTAGGGCACTCAGGTGGTTTTTAATTGTTGCTCTTGGCTGTGTCAGACGGAGCTTCTCTCCAATGCTGCCACCAAGAACGCCCTCCCACCGGAAGTCCCCCAGCTATCATTTGTTTTTCATTTGTTATTGATGACCATGTGACAGATTCTCTCCAATCCACATCAAGAATTCTTTGGCGGTTCTCAAATGAGTAGTATTCAGTATACAGTTCTCAATCAGGTATGCCTTGGTGTGCAGTCACATGATCGGTTTCACGTCATCATTCCTATCTAATCCAAATCGTGCCAATTTCACAGTTCAAATGGGTAGTAGCTGATCGAATTCAATCTCTTTTTGACCTGAGTTCTTAATTAAAGTCTCTCATAAAACAAAAGTCCTTTATATTCCTAAAATCTTATACTGAAAATATACAAATAATATTTAATCGTTAGTGACAGGAAAAAGCGGATAAAAATTGATAACGTATTACAATTAATGTAGATTAAATTTAATCATAAGATAAGATTTATAATAATTGAATACTAATTAAATAAATTGTAATGCATCAAATGTGTCATACAAAACCACCTATAAAAAAATCATAAGTCTATAAAAAATTCTATAAATGTGTGCGTTAATATCCCACAGTTGCTAACACCTAGATTTAGAGTTCTGCATTAGCTGTCCAAACCAGCGTTAGGGGGTCCTAATGCTGGTTTTTACCGCCGGCTGGTATTTAGAGTCAGTCATGAAAGGGTCTAACGCTCACTTTCCAGCCACGACTTTTCCATACCGCAGATCCCCCTACGCCAATTGCATATCCTATCTTTTCAATGGGATCTTTCTAACGCCGGTATTTAGAGTCTTGGCTGAAGTGAGCGTTAGAAATCTAACGACAAGACTCCAGCCGCAGAGAAAAGCCAGGAGTTAAGAGCTTTATGGGCTAACGCCGGTTCATAAAGCTCTTAACTACTGTGCTCTAAAGTACACTTACACCCATAAACTACGTATGTACCCCTAAACCGAGGCCCCCCCCACATCGCCGCCACTCTATTAAATTTTTTTAACACCTAATCTGCCGACCGCACACCGCCGCCACCTACATTATCCCTATGTACCCCTAATCTGCTGCCCCTAACATCGCCGACACCTACATAATATTTATTAACCCCTAATCTGCCCCCCCCAACGTCGCCGCTACCTACCTACAATTATTAACCCCTAATCTGCCGACCGGACCTCACCGCTACTATAATAAATGTATTAACCCCTAATCCGCCTCACTCCCGCCTAAAAAACCCTATAATAAATAGTATTAACCCCTAATCTGCCCTCCCTAACATCGCCGACACCTAACTTCAAGTATTAACCCCTAATCTGCCGACCGGACCTCGCCGCTACTCTAATAAATGTATTAACCCCTAAAGCTAAGTCTAACCCTAACACTAACACCCCCCTAAGTTAAATATAATTTTATTCTAACGAAATAAAATAATTCTTATTAAATAAATTATTCCTATTTAAAGCTAAATACTTACCTGTAAAATAAACCCTAATATTTTGGCTGATCGGAACAGCCAATAGAATGCGAGCTCAATCTGATTGGCTGATTAGATCAGCCAATCGGATTGAACTTGAATCTGATTGGCTGATTCAATCAGCCAATCAGATTTTTCCTACTTTAATTCCGATTGGCTGATAGAATCCTATCAGCCAATCGGAATTCGAGGGACGCCATCTTGGATGACGTCCCTTAAAAGAACCTTCATTCGTCGTTAGTCCGTCGGTGAAGAAGGATGGCTCCGCGTCGGCTGCTTGAAGATGGTCCCGCTCCGCGCTGGATGGAAGAAGATAGAAGATGCCGCTTGGATGAAGATGTTTGCTGGTCCAGATGTCCTCTTCTTGCCGGATAGGAGGAAGACTTTGGACCCTCTTCTGGACCTCTTCTTGCCGGATAGGAGGAAGACTTCGGAGCCTCTTCTGGACGGATTGGTGATACCCGGCATGGTGAAGATAAGGTAGGAAGATCTTCAGGGGCTTAGTGTTAGGTTTTTTAAGGGGTGTTTGGGTTAGATTAGGGGTATGTGGGTGGTGGGTTGTAATGTTGGGGGGTATTGTATGTTTATTTAAATGCAAAAGAGCTGTTTTCTTTGGGGCATGCCCCACAAAAGGCCCTTTTAAGGGCTGGTAAGGTAAAAGAGCTTTACAATTTTTATTTTAGAATAGGGTAGGGCATTTTTTTTATTTTGGGGGGCTTTGTTATTTTTTTAGGGGGCTTAGAGTAGGTGTAATTAGTTTAAAATTCTTGTAATATTTTTTTATTTTTTGTAATTTAGTGTTTGTTTGTTTTTTGTAATTTAGTGTTTGTTTGTTTTTTGTAATTTAGTGTTTGTTTTTTTTCTAATTTAGTGTTTTTTTTTTTTGTAATTTAGTTTAGTTGATTGAATTGTAGATAATTGTAGATAGTTTATTTATTTAATTTATTGCTAGTGTAGTGTTAGGTTTAATTGTAACTTAGGTTAGGATTTATTTTACAGGTAATTTTGTAATTATTTCAACTAGGTAACTATTAAATAGTTATTAACTATTTAATAGCTATTGTACCTGGTTAAAATAAATACAAAGTTGCCTGTAAAATAAATATAAATCCTAAAATAGCTACAATATAATTATTATTTATATTGTAGCTATATTAGGGTTTATTTTACAGGTAAGTATTTAGCTTTAAATAGGAATAATTTATTTAATAACATTTATTTTATTTCGTTAGAATAAAATTAAATTTAACTTAGGGGGGTGTTAGGGTTAAAGTTAGACTTAGCTTTAGGGGTTAATACATTTATTAGAGTAGCGGTGAGGTCCGGTCGGCAGATTAGGGGTTAATACTTGAAGTTAGGTGTCGGCGATGTTAGGGAGGGCAGATTAGGGGTTAATACTATTTATTATAGGGTTTTTGAGGCGGGAGTGAGGCAGATTAGGGGTAAATACATTTATTAGAGTAGCGGTGAGGTCCGGTCGGCAGATTAGGGGTTAATAATTGTAGGTAGGTGGCGGCGACGTTGGGGGCGGCAGATTAGGGGTTAATAAATATAATATAGGGGTCGGCGGTGTTAGGGGCAGCAGATTAGGGGTACATAGGGATAACGTAGGTTGCGGCAGTGTACGGAGCGGCAGATTAGGGGTTAAAAAAAATATGCAGGGGTCAGCGATAGCGGGGGCGGCAGATTAGGGGTTAATAAGTGTAAGGCTAGGGGTGTTTAGACTCGGGGTACATGTTAGGGTGTTAGGTGCAGACTTAGGAAGTGTTTCACAAACTTCAAAAAACTCCAGCCACCAACTTCATTAAAATGTTATAATGTAGGGAGTGGTATACACAAATGCACACCACACCCTTTAGGGTGCGCTTCCCAATTACCAAAAAATAGTATAAGGTAAATATAGAACCTAGACAGATAACGATATACACGAATAATAAAACACTGAATACAAACAGTTGCACAGGATAGAACACCAGAACAGTGAGCTATACAGTAGGTATAGGTATGTTAACGTCCATTCATCAAACAAGTCCCACTATCTGGCGGCAGCACTCTGTCAAAGGATGGTCTTCCTGATGGTTAGAAACTGCAAATAGAAGAACACAGAGGCGCCACCATGGCCCAGTACCACCAAAACAGAGAGATAAGTATATAGAAGGCACTATATATACTCACAAACATGAAGCACCC
The DNA here is from genome assembly GCF_027579735.1 of Bombina bombina. Lineage (NCBI taxonomy): Eukaryota > Metazoa > Chordata > Amphibia > Anura > Bombinatoridae > Bombina > Bombina bombina. Next base: position 115,935,732 of record NC_069506.1, read on the forward strand.
AGATGGTGTTAGTGGGGCAGGCTGAAACTTCACAGTAGTCCAGCTTACTGATAGACCTCCAAACAGATCCAGTCGGTGTTCCTTGAGGGCCTAAGCCCTAGATCCTATGCCTAGAAAAGAGAAAGGCAAACCAACATGGCCTAGTATTGTTTGAGCCCAGGGAGAATAAACCCTAATGGGTATACTCACAGGATACAAAGCACCTCCAGGTGCAATAACAGCAAGCTGGAACCACAAGTCGCCCAGTAGACAAACCACAGCAAGTAGTCCTCGACTTCCAGTAGTATAACGTTATATTCCAGTAGTATAACGTTATACTACTGGAAGTCGAGGACTACTTGCTGTGGTTTGTCTACTGGGCGACTTGTGGTTCCAGCTTGCTGTTATTGCACCTGGAGGTGCTTTGTATCCTGTGAGTATACCCATTAGGGTTTATTCTCCCTGGGCTCAAACAATACTAGGCCATGTTGGTTTGCCTTTCTCTTTTCTAGGCATAGGATATAGGGCTTAGGCCCTCAAGGAACACCGACTGGATCTGTTTGGAGGTCTATCAGTAAGCTGGACTACTGTGAAGTTTCAGCCTGCCCCACTAGCACCATCTGGGTGCTTCATGTTTGTGAGTATATATAGTGCCTTCTATATACTTATCTCTCTGTTTTGGTGGTACTGGGCCATGGTGGCGCCTCTGTGTTCTTCTATTTGCAACTTCATTAAAAGACCTTTATTATCTTATCCTGGGTCCAAGCATACAACGTTTCAAGCCAACATGGCTCTTAATCATGTACCAAGTTTGTGGATTCTACAGAGACCTGGCAAGTCTGTTGCTCAGTGCCCCACAAAAGAAGATAGAGGTGTGCTGTTTTCCATTCTTTTGAATTTATTAGGAAGTGTTTCCCCATAGGAAACAATGGGGCTGCGTTAGGAGCTGAACGCTGCTTTTTTGCAGGTGTTAGGTTTTTTTTCAGCTCAAACTGCCCCATTGTTTCCTATGGGGGAATCATGCACGAGCACGTTTTTGAAGCTGGCCGCGTCCGTAAGCTCTGCTGGTATTTAGAGTTGCAGTGGCGGTAAATATGCCTGTACACTCCCTTTTTGGAGCCTAACGCAGCCCTTCTGAGAACTCTAAATACCAGCGGTATTTAAAAGGTGCGGGGGAAAAAAAGCATGCGTAGCTAACGCACCCCTTTGGACGCAGAACTCTAAATTTAGCCGTAAGTGAATAACAATACGCTAGAGATCTAAATGTTATGAGGATTCTATAAAAGTAATGCATGGTAATTCTGTAAGTGAATAAGTGAATAGAGTGAATTGTGATTCTAAAGTGTATATTATTAATGAGTTCTTTAACTTTTATAAGGAACATAAAATTGCATTCCGACAGGACTATACTAAATGAAAGCTGCAACTTTCGTATCTTTATTGAGTCCCCATTCACTGAAAGTTTTTAAGTTAAATATCCACCACATCTCTCTTTTCAAGAGCAATGCTTCCAAATCCCCCCTTTCCACAGTTAACTGACTTTCTCTATGCCTACCCATTTCAATGAAAATGGATTTTTATCGTATTGTTGACAATGGTTACAGTGTATTGGGACATGGTCAGTTTTTTTTATAGTTTTTTTTAAATGTTCTACAATTCTTGTTTTTAGGAATCTTTAGGTTTGACCCAAATACTGCACCTCACAGCAGCATGTTAGTAAATAGACCAAATTTTTTTATTTTGCAGCTGATTAAACGTTTAATCATGTACTTCTTCCCAGTTGTGGAAGAAGTGAATGATTCAATTTTATATATTTTTTGGTTACATGCTTTGCAATTCCAACATGAATAAAAACCTACATGATCATTTAACATTATTGGGGGCTTTGGCTTCATGCCTCGTGTTAATGAAGGTGATACAATATTGTTGAGGTAATTAGCCTTTCAATAAACTATGTTGGTCTTGAGGGAATCTCTCTTTCTAAAACCTCGTCTTTTTCAAGGATATGCCCGTGTTTATTGATAATCTGGTTAATTTTCTTGAAATCTTTGTTAAAGGTGATGACAAAAAAAGGGAAAGAGTTCATCCCCTTGTTTACTTGAGTCTGTTTCTTATCCAGAAATTCCCTCCTATTCTGTTCTTTAATTTAATTTAACCCTTCTCAACAAATATATCTTTGATAAACTGTGACTGTTGTATATAGTCCTCATTATTACTGCAATTCCTTTTAATTCTATGGAATTAGCTTTTCGGTATAGATTTTAACCAACTTGGATGGTGGCAACTATTAATGTCTATATATGTATTTGTGTCACAATGTTTAAAGAAAGTCTTAGTCATTATTTAATTATTAGTTACATAGATCGTTAAATCCAAACAAACAATTTCAGTAGCATGGATACTAGGAGTGAATTTTAGTAACAGTGACTGTTATTGATATAAGTAATAAACTCTTGCATTCTACTTATTTCACCTTTCCAAACACAAATAATATCATCTATGTAGCGGTGCCAGGACACCAGGTTTGCGCCAAAAGGATTATTGTCCCATATAAAATGAGATACAAATAAATCCATAAATATGTTAGCATAACTCGGCGCAAACCTGGTGCCCATGGCAGCGCCACAAACCTGCAAATAAAAATTGTCATCAAACCAAAAAAAGTTGTATGTCAAAATAAACTCTATAGCTACAAGAATGAAATTCAGAAGAGATCGATCCAAATCTGGATCTTTTTTTAATTTGCATTAATTTGCTTCTAATCCTTTTTTGTGTTCTATTACTGAATAAAGTGACGTGACATCCAGTGTAATCCATACATCATTTTGTTGCCATTTCAATGTTTCCAAAACCTGTAATACATGTTTGGTGTCTTTAAAGGGACACTGAACCCAATTTTTGGATATGATTAAGCCTGTTGTGCATATTTTTGCAAGTGGTAGTCAATGAATGGAGACAAATTTGAGGTTAAAGAGTTTATACCGTTAATAATAGGATGGCCGGGAGGATTAATGGGATCTTTATGCAGTTTTGGCAAAAAATAGAATATTGGTGTGATGGATTGTTTGTTTTTAACAAAAATTCAAAAGTAGACTTGTCAACTGGTGATGTCGCGAACTGTTCGGCGGAGAACAGTTCCCGGCGAACAAAGCTTGTTCGCGTTCGCCGCTGCGGGCGAACATATGCAATGTTCGATCGGCCCCCTATGTGTCATCATTGAGGAAACTTTGACCCTGTATCTCACAGCCTTCTGACACATTTGAGCCAATCAGCAGCAGACACTCCCTCACAGACCCTCCCAGCTACTGGGCAGCAGCCATTTTAGAGTCATAACGATCCTGCTGTCTTAGTGAGAGGAGGATTAGTGCTGCTGCTGTTGATATTATAGGGAAATAGATAGCTAGGCTAGTGTATTTAGTGTCCACTACAGTCCTGAAGGACTCATCTAGTCTCTGCTGTAAGGACAGCACCCCAAAAAGCCCTTTTTAGGGCTAGAACTTTAGCCCTTTGCCTGCCTGCCTGCCTGCCTGCCTGTCAGCCTGTGGCTCACAGCATATACTGTGATTAATTCTTCTGTGCCACCACTTATATCTGCTTAACATTAGTGTAAATTTAAAAAAAAAAAAAACTTTTACCTCATTTTGCTAGTGTAATCTAATTTAATTTTCCATCAGGCCTGTGTGTCAGGTACACAGCATATATTGTGCCTAATTGCTCTGTTTTCCACCACTTATATCTGGTGTAACATTAGTGTAAATTTAAAAAAAAAAAACTTTTACATCATTTTGCTAGTGTAATCTAATTTAATTTTCCATCAGGCCTGTGTGTCAGGCCCACAGCATATACTGTGATTAATAGCTCTGTTTTCCACCACTTATATCTGGTGTAACATCAGTGTAAATTTAAAAAAAAAAACTTTTACATCAGTCTGCTATTGTTATTTAATTTTAGTTGCCAGGCCAGCGTGCCACTAGTGCCAGCCTGTGTGTCAGGCTCCCGGCATATACTGTGCCTACTTCCATCCTGAGTGCCACCACTCCTATCTGGTGTAACATTAGTTTAAATTTTTAAAAAAAAAACCTTTTACATCAGTCTGCTAGTGTTATTTAATCGCAGTTGCCTGCCTGCCAGCGTGTGTGCCAGGCCCACTTTCCAACTAGTGCCACCAATCATATTTGTTATAATAGTAGTGTAAATATTTTAAATAAAAAAATTTTTGACTGTGAAACATCAGTCTTTTAGTATAATCTAATTGTAGTTGCCTGCCTGCCAGCGTGTGTGCCAGGCCCACTTGCCTAGTTAGTGGCACCACTCATATTTGTTGTAACAGTACTTTAAATATTTAAAATAAAAACTTTTTTGACTGTGAAACATCAGTCTGCTAGTGCAATTGAATTGCAGTTGCCTGCCTGCCAGCCTGTGTGCCAGGCCCACTTGCCAACTAGTGCCACCACTCATATTTGTTATAACAGTAGTGTAAATATTTAATAAAAAAACTTTTTGGACTGTGAAACATCAGTCTGCTATTGTAATCTAATTGAAGTTGCCTGCCTGCCACTGCCAGCGTGTATGCCAGGCCCACTTGCCAACTAGTGCCACCAATCATATTTGTTATAACAGTATTGTAAATATTTAAAAAAATAAATTTTTTGACTGTGAAATATCAGTCAGCTAGTGTAATCTAATTGCAGTTGCCTGCCTGCCAGCGTGTGTGCCAGGCCCACTTGCCAACTAGTGCCACCAATCATATTTGTTATAACAGTAGTGTAAATATTTTAAAACAAAAACTTTTTTGACTGTGAAACATCAGTCTGCTAGTGTAATCTAATTGCAGTTGCCTGCCTGCCTGCCAGCGTGTGTGCCAGACCCACTTGCTAAGTGCCACCACTCATATCTGTTGTAACAGTAGTGTAAATTTAAAAAAAAAAAACTTTTTTGACTGTGAAACATCAGAGGGTGTTAGTTCACGTATTTCACATAGATAACACTGTGCTCGTGCACGAGAAGTTATCAGGGAGCAGGCACTGATTGGCTAGACTGCAAGTCTGTCAAAAGAACTGAAAAAAGGGGCAGTTTGCAGAGGCTTAGATACAAGATAATCACAGAGGTTAAAAGTATATTATTATAAATGTGTTAGTTATGCAAAACTGGGAAATGGGTAATAAAGGGATTATCTATCTTTTAAAACAATAAAAATTCTGGTGTAGACTGTCCCTTTAAACGGGGAGTTTGGTCTGTCACTGTGAAGCGGGCGTAACCCTTACACTACCTGATCGATACAACATCATACCTGATGTTTTAAAGCACGTTATTCCAAACAATTTAGGAATGTTAGGTAATTTATGCCCTTTATGGATTAAAAACAGACTCTGCATCAACTATATAATTTTACGTGGGAGTTTTGCCATGGATCCCCCTCCGGCATGCCACAGTCCAGGTGTTAGTACCCTTGAAACAAGTTTTCCATCACTATTGTGGCCAGAAAGAGTCCCTGTGGGTTTTAAAATTCGCCTGCGCATTGAAGTCAATGGCGGTTCGCCCGGTTCGCCGGTTTGCGGACATTTGACAAAGTTCGCGTTCGCCGTTCGCGAACACAAAATTTTAGGTTCGCGACATCACTATTGTCAACTAGTTTTTAATTAAATGCTTCAGTAAGTATTTTTAAGAGTTCCTCAAATAACTAATTTTTTGGAGTTTTGTTCAAGATTCTTTGGATTCTTGTAGGTAATACTATTCATCACCACTGTTCCTCCTCCCTTATCAGCCCCATTGATAACTATATCTTCTCTTTTATGTAATGATTGTAAAATTTTAGTTTCTGCTTTTGTAAGGTTATTCTTCGTTCTTGTGTTTTTTATTCCCTATTGTTTCTTCAAAATCTTTTATTATAAGTTTGCCAAAAACTTCCAAATTTAGACCTCTACTGTTGCTTGGGTAAAACGCT